>NW_015113821.1:84647-114491 GCF_001443285.1 Poecilia latipinna
CAAAGTAGAGCTTTTTTTCTAGTTACTAATAGTTTTCCTATTTAGCTCAAGCCCCTTTACTAGCTTTTCACGTGTTGAAAGTAGAAGTACTTTTTAGCTGCAGATGCATACTTTCTAATATTGTATAGAAATAAATTAAATGAAAAGTCATGCAGAATGTGGCCATTTTTACCCGGTTAATCGATTGCCAGAATAATCTGCAGATTGATTGATTTCTAAAATAAACGTTGGTTGCAGCCCTAAGCTGAGCCATTTTCATCTCCTGAAGCTGCCGCACAACTTCTCACAGCGACGCTGCAGACACTCAGACGTTCTCCTCCCTGCAGCGGCTCACCTTGCCTGAACATTCAGAGCCGAGAAACTAAAAGTTAAGAAAAAGTTTGCACCGGATTACCAGAGATTTAAAAACTAACGCTAGCATGCTTTACAAAGCATGATCAGACAAGTTTTGTTTTTTTCTCCTCCCCCGACTTTCCTACTTTCAGCGCAGTCCCCGCTGAAATGTCCAACGAGGATGTTTTTGAAGAGCTGTCGTCTGAATGCGCGTCAAACGCCAGCCTCGGCGAGCCTTGTCTCAGCATGTCCCCGGCAAACCTCGTGCATCTGCTTTCACTCAGCTCTTGTAATTTCCGAAGCATCGGGAGTCCATGAAGGCATCCAGAACACACTGGAGTGCCTCTCTCTGCCGCTGGCATCATCTGCTCATTGAGCAGGAATGCAAACATATAAAGCATTGTGTTTGAGGCTTTAGTGCTTGTTTTCACTGGGATGGCAAAAAAACAAAACAAAAGAAAAAACACACACACACACCAAAAAAAGAGGAGAACTTGTAAAGCTGGACTCAAAATCACACACACACAAAAGCTCATGTAGTAACTGCTGCTACCCAGATCTTTGGGAACATTTGACCGCCAGAGATGATTTTTCTTGTTATTTTCAGATTCAGCTCAATAAACACCATCTTTCATCAGCTTCTGACTCCGATAGTTTTTATTACCAGCCAATTAAAAGAGCGACCGGCCGGACCTTCTCTCCGCCTCTCGTTTGGCTTGCTTCTTAAATACCACCGAAGCTTTAAGTGAAATAATCTGCTCAGAAATCCCTTTAGGGGAATCCTGCAGGGTTTTGTTTTAACAAGCTCACAGTCAGACACATGCCGTGACCTTTTAGTGGTCCTCTCTCAGTAGTTCGCTGGAGTCAGTCTGCATTAAAGCTTCTTTTACTAAGCTACGGGCTCGGGAGATAATACCAGCCCTGAAGTACTGCTCTCCCAATCCTTTCAGCCGCTCTTCCTCCTCCACATTCATATTGATGTTTTCTTTCTATTCTTTTTATGCCGGAGTTTCTTTTGTGGTCGTTTCATTCTGCCTCTGTCAAGATTTCTCTTTCATTAGACGGGGATTATTTGTGTTCCAAAACAAGTTTGCTCATTTGGAGAGATTCGTGCTCTCGGCGTCTGGTGAAGAAGAGACGAACTCTGCCCTTAGGAAGCGCTCTGCGTCAGATCGCATCACGATTGCTGGAAACGTTGAATTGACATAGCGAGTCACGGCTGCAGACAGATCAAAGACATTCCTGAGTTTGATGAGCGGAGACAACTGTCAGCTGATCAAATATGCCCCTGACATACACATTTTACCCTCTTTTAATGCCGTGTAAAAGTACGTACACCTTTTGAACTTTTTTTTTGGTCACTTCGCAATTACACTTGATGTATTTTGTACAGCTTTATGAAATAGACCTTTATGAAGTGGTGTCTAATTGAAAAGACGTCATTAAAAGTAATTTTAAAAACCCCTGCTGTCTGCTGTCTGGTCATTGATGTTCTCTAAGAGACCTGTAAGGTAATTGAATATAGTTGCACTCTGAATACAACGGCGTCTCACTGTCCTTTGAATTTCACTTGTAGTCAAGTTAGGGTTATTTGTAGCATATTTCAACAACAAGTAACGTCAAAGTGCTTCAGATGTTAAAAACAGCACAATAATCAATTATGAAACTAGTGGCAAACATGTATCATCTTAGGATAATCATTATCAAAAATATTAATTATGTTCCAGTTGTTATTAATCAGAGACGACTCTAAACAAGTGGGGGTTTAGCCTTCATCTAAAAGGACTCAGTGTTTCATCATCCTTGCAGTTTTCTGGACGTTTGTTCCAGTTTAGTGGAGCATAAAAACCGAATGCTGATTCAGTATGCTGGAGAGATCTGGGAGGTTGATATAACGGTGAAAAGAGCTCTAATTTAACTTGGTGCCAAGCCATTCAGAGATTTATAAACTAACAAAGGTGTTTTAAAGTCCATTTTCTGAGCTACAGGGAGCCAGTGGAAAGGTTTTAGAAGATTCTTCCTGGTTTTAGTCAGAATGCGAACAACTGCGTTTTGGGTCAGCTGCATTTGTTTTTTTTTTTTTTTTTTTTTTTTAGGCAGACTTCTATTGACAGATATTTTTTTCACTTCTAACATGTGGAAAAGTGTCTCGTTTTCTTTATTTTTGAACTTGTTTTAAGACTGGTATTTTTCGCAGTGTCGTTTCTCGCTCCAATAACCGAAGCTGTAACAAAACATTTCTGTCATTCACCGCTTTATTTTAGTTTTTAGGGAAAAAAATCCATATGAAATACAGGAAAGTTTCTTGTTGTAGCAAGAGAAAGTGTGAAAAAGTTCACGGGTGCAAGCACTTCAGCTATGTGCTGTAATTTCTGTGAAAGGCACAAGAAATAGAAAAGCAAATGACTATTTAAAGACGGTTATTATGCAGGTTGTTGCACTAAGAGGCACAACACACATTCCCCCGTATGTGTCCTGCAACAACCTCCTTCCCCCTCCCCTCGTTGCTTCCAGCCACCCAAAAGCCTATATTGGTATATTTAGGCGTTCCTCCTCATTGCTCAGTCCAATAGGTTCCAAATGTCTGAACTCCATTTAGAGAAAATGGTGCAAGGCTGCTTGGTTGGAGAGAGGGAGAGGCGATGGCTGAAGATGGAGAGATAGAGGGGGAGTTATGGAAAGCTTAAGGGCTGGGTGGGTAGTAGAGAGAGCATTGAGTCTGAGTAGATGAAGGGAGTCTGTGACTAACGGTTGGCATCAAAACCCGGAGATTCAGAACCAGAACATACACAGTATCTGCCCAGACACGAACTCTGAAGCAAAGATGTGGACCCGGACAGCGTAGATGTACAGGAACATGTGGTTAGACGCCTCAGCAGCTAATTTAACAATCCCAACCCACAACATCATCGGTAAAAAGGGGAGAAACGGAAAGAAAAAAGAAAAAGAAAAAAAAAAAAACTGGTGTCCATATTGAAAACTGCCCACAAACACAAACACTGACTCACCGCTGCTTTCAGAGCCGTGTTCCCGACACACCAAAGGAAATCAGCGATTCCACCTGTCTCCGCTGCACACCTACTTAAGGCAAATATCTAGAGGACGGCACACTGTGAAACACATTATTCACGCCTCAAACACACACTCCGCGGGGCCTCGCACGGAACGGAGGCGCACAGCAGGGTGGCGGTTGTCATGGCGGTCTGACGCGTCGCCGTCCTCATTACCGTCCTCGTGTCAGTCTTCGGAATTCATCACAGCGGCTCGCGGAGCCATCCAGACACTTATTAGTCATGGAGAGTGGGGAAACTTTCTGCTTTCTGCTGCTGGGAGCCGCATGAAAAATGCAGCGTACCGTACGGAAAGGTCGGAGATTAAGTCGTATGTTTATGGAAAAGGAGAATTCGGTATCATCCTGGGATAACCTGCCTACCGGATTGCGTTCGTGTGGGGGATTCCCCGGATATCATTTGTCCATCTAGAGCAGCTATTAATTTTTATTAGGACGAAGAAGCCACGGTCCAGAAATCGAGAAAGAAAGATTAATCGTCACACAAATAATTGAGATTAACGACTGCGCGGTTTCTTCGGTTCATTCTGATCCCGCTCGTACTTTTTATTAGTGGCATTATCACCTTCTATTTCAAAAATATTCCAACAGAACGCTATACGTTGTTGTTTTTAAATGTTTGTTGTTTTTTTCCAGAATAATTGAGAAGTTTGTCTTTGCAAAAGAAAAAAAAAAGTTTGAATGTTACGATTTATACGCCTGAAAGAAATAACTGCAGAACTGAAATCGACCTGTAAATGTGACATTTGTCAATCAATAAACCAATCAATCAAGCTTATTTGTATCCATTTAGTTTCAAACAACCTAAACATTGATGAAGGTTTTTACATGTTGAGGAGGTTCAACCAGCCTTTTGGTGCAGACTTGCTCTGTTTTAATGTCTGTGTAGTTTGTCACTGCACAAAGAGTCGCTGGAAAGTCTTAAAACGTTCTTGGATTCGTGTTCATGTAATCCTCAAGCGGACCAACAGGTGAATCATACACCGACCATTTTGGATCCCTTCCAGAAAAAAAGCAGACAACTAGGCAGCCTAAACACAAATAAAACGGGTAAAAGATTAAACTGTAACTAAAAGTTAACAAACCTGAAATAAAACACCAGACTCAACTGAAAATGTTTTTATTACCCTCTACCGTGAATCGGAACCGTTTAAATAAGCCGAGCTGGACCGAGTTGAACCCCACACCTCCTTCCCTCGCTGAGCAATTGTTCCTTCTTCAAAACCGTCTCAAGTGGATGAAGAATGGCTGTGTCCGCTAACGCATGTGTGTCGGAGTAAATTAGCCATCGCTGCATCAAGCGGGGAGGGGAGAGGGCAAAGGGAGATGAAGACTTGACCTCATAACCCGCTGCTACACTGTATTAAGCAGGGGGGGAAAAAACGGACCTCGTCCTCCCACCGCCGCTAATAACCAATCATCTTGTGCGGATTAACGCAAAATAGATGCTAATAACTCTCTATCAGAGAGGCCCAGGAGGATGATGGGAAAGCGTTAGACGCCACAACTCGGCAACAAAACACTCGTTTAAATTGTGGTCGGTGAGGTCGCGGCTTATCACGAAATGCGCAGAGGCGGTAAAACGCACACACACACACACACACGAGCGCGGCCGCGTTTCTTCCCCCACAACACGTACAGTCCAATTACAGCGAGAGGACGAGGCCCGGGCCCGGCGCTCCCTCTGACCTTGTTCCAGGACAGATTGATGAGGCACCGTATCGCCCCAGCAGATCAAATATCTCCTTTCTGGCCCTCATTACCAGGTCTTGGAGAGATATGCAAGTGCCCCGCTCAGACAGCGGATCATGCTGTTCTGGTAGCCGAGTGGCAGTTATTTTTCATCCATTTCTGCATAAATAAAAGCAGAGGTCACCGAACCTTTCATCCACCCGCTAAAGCAGACGCAGCTGGCCCGACGAAGCAGGAAATAATTAGATAGCTTTTTTTTTTCCTTTAACTTGTCTTGTTTGCTTTTGTTTTGATCATGTAATTAAAGAGGAAGGGGGGGAAGCATGGGGATCGTTTGATGTGGAGCGTTCCGGTGCAGACGGCGCAGAAATTGATTTGGATTTCCCTGGTCTGCGCCGAAAAACTGGAAGTCGGAAATTTACGACGAAAAGATGATGAGCGGTGTTTGTCCTGTTTTTTTGTTTTTTTTTCTTTTAAATAAAAAAAAACATTAACCCCTTTTTTTCTTCTGGACTCCGCAGTTCCTCCTCAGTTTGTGAAGCGGCCCGCCAACATCTACGCCCACGAGTCCATGGACATCGTCTTCGAGTGCGAAGTTTCGGGCTCGCCCGCCCCCACCGTTAAGTGGGTAAAGAACGGAGACGCCGTCATCCCCAGCGACTACTTCAAGATAATTGTGAGTTCACTTTGTGCTTGATCAGTACCTCACTGTAAGTACTTGCTGGCAGATTTATTCCATTTTTGCCTTTTCCTCACAGTTGCATACTTCAGATCATCAAATTAATCTTTTATATTTCCGTGGAGGAATTTTGGAATGTGGCAGAATCGCTTTGGAAGACTTTCAAGCATGAGCAGTCTGTTCAGGGTCACTCCACAGCATTTCAATCAGATTTAGCTTCAACTTCAAAACCATTTAATTAGTTTTTTATTTATGATTTTGCTTAAACTGCTGGTGCGCTTTGGATCGCTGTTCAGAAACATAACCCAAGTTTACGCAAGTAGAAACTGAGCGCTGAAAATTGTCTTTCAGGATTTTCCAGTAGAAATCAGAAATCGGAGCTCCATCAATTAAATCTCGTCACTCAAGGTCATGTGGCAGCCAAAGCAACCTCTGACTGTCACCCTACCGTCATCATGTTTAACTGTCTGTAAGATGTTTTTTTCTGAAATGCTGTTACTTTTGCCCTATATTTGAATTTTGCCTCCTGATCCTAATATTTTCCAAAAAGTCTTGTGTATCCTTTTTGGCAAACTAAGCAATATTTTGTGTCCCTTTAGTTCAGCAGTAGCTTTGATCAGGGATGCACTGATCACAGTTCCATTTAGATATTTAAAAAGCAGATTCTGATTTTGACAGATACTGATTTTTTTTTAACTTTTTTCTCATAACTAACTACATAGTGTGTCAGTATAGCAACAAAGTTGCTAAGTCAGCATCAGGGAGGTGAGTATTGTTAGGATGTGACCCGATGGACGAAGTCTAGCGGTCAGCTGTCTCTCACAGCAGAGCAAAAAGGTTTCAGTGATGGATATTCAGACCTTTTCGGAGGTGGATAAGATCGGTGGATAAAATTAATTTCACATGTAAGAATTGGCCAGTCAACTAAAATTAAGAAAATAGGCACCAATCGGTGATCGATCGATTCACCCCTACTTTTGGTGTCGGTGCTGTCCTATCGATGGCATTTTGCTCAGATTCTTTGAAATCGTTGTCCCTAACCGCAGTTTCTTAGATTTTGATCTGGATTGATTTGTGACCTCCTGGATTAGTTGTCGACTCACTCTGGGAGTAATTTCTGTAGGCCCAACCTCTCACTTGAGCAACAACATTTCATACTTTACAAACTCATAAGAGCAGAACTTTTATAGATTCCTCAAGCTCACATTTCACTAGAAAAAAAATCTGCTAGAATAAAATGCACCAACAAACAGAATAATGTCATTTTATTCTTGCGCCTCTAAGATGGTGAACAAACGTCTCTGTTCTTGCGGAGTATGTCTTGGCCTTGGCACTTTCTCTCAGCCTACTTCACATTGTCAGAGATGTTTTGTTTCAGTAATTTCTTGATTACACAGATCTGACAGAGTTGTACTCTTTTATTTCTATCTCTCTTGCCCTCATCCTTTACTCTGCAGAAGGAGCACAACCTGCAGGTTCTGGGTCTGGTCAAGTCTGACGAAGGTTTCTACCAGTGCCTGGCAGAAAACGATGCCGGCAACATCCAGTCGAGCGCGCAGCTCATCATCTTAGATCACGGTACGCCACACACTGAGACAAATAGTGTGCAAATCACATTTGTTAACTCAGGAAAGATGAATCAACTCCTCCTTGGGAAGATGACAAAGCTGCAAAATTGCTACAATGTAATCAATATCACAGCCAGAATCTGATCGGGTTTTCGCACAGCTGCACAAGGTTATTTAGAAATGCAGGCAGGATGAATATCAGCAGTGATTATCTCTTTGCTTGTTACACCTGAGTTTTCACCCAGGGAGAGGAGACTGCTTAATGCTTTACATCTTTGTGAAAATGCTTAACACAATCCCAAACAAAACACAGAAAGGGCAGTCGGCTGTTTTTGGAGGAAGACGGCAGACGTTCTCTTTCCGAAACCTTTCAGACATGAAAGGCCGAGCGGTCAGCTCGCTGTGCTGCGTCGCCTCTTTTAAAGGTGCGGTAATTGATTGTTGAGACTCTGCACATCTGTCGAGATGGAAAACAACAACAATGATAGGAAACCTTAAGGGTCCTGTTAAAACAGAGGCGAGTCTAAAAACAGAACCGAACTAAAGGATGTTCTTCTTGCACGCAGTCCGTTCTACATCTAGGGTTACAGAAATGTTTGTGACACTTGAACCCAAAAAAATCCCGAGACGGTGGATTTTCAGATGTTCTTTTAACAAGAAGATGTTGCTCGATAAAATAAAATGATGGAGGAAATACATCAGGAGAATAATTATAAAGTGTAAGAAAGAAGCAACAAAATCTTTCTGCAGTTCCAGTGCTGACTGTAGAATCTCCCTTTGCTTATTTCTGGAAAACACTAATGAAGCTTTTCCACCAACGCGGTCCAGAGTCCATTTCGGTTCTTGAACATTATTGTGAACTAGTGTCACGTGTTTATACTGAAAAAAACAATCTTCCCAAACACCAAAACTGATTCCAGTCAGACACAGTGGATTCCTGATCCTTCAACAAACTGTGAAGTCACTCCGTGGTAAAACTGAAGATAATGCAACAGTCAGCATGGTGGCAAGCAGGAGGCACACAAGCCATCCGCCATCTTGCTTCTACGCTCTTTTTCCATGTTGTGTCATACCGCCTGTTGGTGACGCATGCTTGGTTCTCAAAGTAGATAGAAACAGGCGTCGGCTTTCGACAAAACAGCAAACGATGTCCTAGCATTGTTTAGGATGAGCATTTGATGAGCACATATTGTTTTTCTGTGTATTATTTTGATTGAAAAACATAAATTTTGACAAGATCTTAAGACATTAGTGAGCTTATTCATTATTAGAGATTATGTGGTTGCAAAACATTTGGTCTGAGCCCATGATTGCACCGAGGTTACCTGAGATGCTGTTTGATTCTTAACCTCATTGGGTCTTGATTGTTGATCCCTGACCATTAATGCTTGGGATCATGGACATGCTGACACTTCTGCTTATTCACAGTATGGACAATTACATACAGCAAATGTATCAGATATTATGGTAGCCTAGATTTATGAAGCGGTATGTTTTCAGTATGTGCTAGGAGACGGTATCTGTTATGCTCTACTATCTTATCTAGGGCAGGAAAGGTACAGTATGTTGAATAAAAGCAGTCTTCCTTCCAACATATATAGCAAAATCCAAACCAATTCAGCAGACTACTAAAAGGTCCAACCCACTTCAATCCCTGTCTTATAAAGAACTTTCTGCTTTTTAAAGTGACTGTAACTTTCCGGCTGCAGCTTAAACACGGCACATTAAAAGCAAAAGATTAATTTCAATTTCCAGGAGCTTCAGAGTGAAACTAAAGGAGGGCAAGGACTGGAGATAAAGATCAGATACAAGAGAGGGAAATTAAAAAAAGCTAAACAAAAGAAAACACATTAATCTTTTTTTTTTTTGAAGATATTTTTCATTCCATTAACGGCGACGGCAGGAGAAAAACAACTTGAATTTAAGTGAAACACACTTCTATGAATCACAGAATATGAGCTGGAATATATAATAGTGATAAATGTAATTAAGACAAAGCAACACTTATCAAGCAGGAATCAGTTTTATTGTCTCTGTCGTATCCTGTCGAGTTCAGTGACGAAGTTTAATCAAGCATGACCCCGGCCCGGCCCGGCCCGGCTCCACTTGAAGCAGGTGGTAAATGAATGAGCGACTGCTGCCACCCCTGGCTGTGCCGTCCCCACTGATTGGAAAACATTAAGTCAGAAATAATGATGACCCGCAGCTCACTGTGTATTTGTGTTTGACGCTATTGATAAGAGTCAGGCTACTTTACATGGCCCCAAGTCTTTTTTTTTTTTGGCTCCCTCTCCTTTTTGTTTGAGTTGTAGATAAATGGGATGAATTACAAAGGCAGCTGGCCTTGTACATGGAGGTCTGCCTTCAGCAAAGCTTTGAAGTAATTAATCTCTTCTTAATCCACAAAGAAATCACAGAGAATCTTTGCCTTTCTTGCTTCTGTGAGTGTTTACCGCGGCGTCGGAGTAAATCTCGCCCGCCTGTACCTGAACCTCCCTAATGTTTTCATCAGTTTACTGCCCAGTAGTCGTCAGAAACTGATTGAAGATTTTGACAAAATGAAGGTTTGGGATGATTTTAATTCAGTTTTCTAACTTTTTTCTCCCTTTAAAACCGCAAACTTCAATTAACTTTGTTGGGATTTCACTCAATTGACCAATGCAAGGTGGGGAATTTTATGAAGTGGATGGAAACAAGTGGGACATGAACTTGTATTCAGAGCCCTCCAAGTAAACCAGAAGTCCTTTATTTAATAGAGTTTGCCTGTGTTTGATTTAATCCCAGGGCCTCAGAGGTTTGTTAGAGACGCATCGTCATGAAGACCGAGGACCGAGTTCAAGGAGAATATTAAAGCATATGGGTTGCAAAACATCACCCTGAGCTCTGAACATTTCACTGATCAGGCATCGTCATTCTCTTCTAATGAAAAAATATGGTACAACTGCAAACTTACAAAGAAGCAGTTGTCCACCTGAACTTACAGTATATTGAACAAAAGTGGCCTGAGAAGGGAGCCATGAGGAACCCCTAATGCCGTCTTTGTTCCATCATATATAGAGAGTAAAATCCAAACCAATTTAGCAGACTGTTAAATGGGTCCAACCCATTTTTTAATCTTCAAACCTTATGGTAAAAAGAGTTTTCATGAAACATCCGGTCGACCCAGAAACATGTGGAAGAACATCCTGTGGTCAAATGAGACCAAAGTTGACCTTTCTGGTATGTATCTAAAGCGCTGAGTGTAATGGTATACTTCCAGGATTCTTGTCTTACTGAAGAAAAGCATCCCCAACAGGAAAAGGAAGATAGATGGAGGTAAATACGGGGTAGAAAGTCTATTAGAGTATGTAACAGACCTGAGACGGGCGCAGAGGTTCACCTTGTAGGACAGTAACTCTAAACATACAACAAGAGCTGTAATGGAGTGGTATAGAGAAATGCAAACAACTCTGTTATTTGGAAACAACCTTCTTGTCTCTGTACTGACGCACTCAAAGCAGAACTATTTACTTCCTGAATGAACACCAAACAAAATTAATTGGATTTGAGGTTATTTTTCCACAAATCAAGTGCAGTAGCAATCATATTTCTCTCCATCAAAGTCTCTGTTGACATCTCTTCTGTTCATTTTGACTATGAAAGCATACAGTCCTGAAGCCATCTGTCACCCTTCCTCACACTATTCACTCTTCCTGCCTTTCACAGCCACCTGCTCCCAGCAATAATCCAGCGCACTGGGCTTTGTATTAATTGCGCTCTGTTTGATATCATCTCCTTACATGGACACCTCCCCCCCCCGTCACAGCTGGACGTCTTTGTCCACTTCACCAACTCTCCGTGGCCGCAGTCAGGTGTCCTGCTGGCACCTACCGGGCTCGAATCTTTCCAAAACGGGCCCGGGGAAACAACCCGCGTGTCTGGTTGCCTCACCGTTGGCTGAGATAAGCCGGTCGACTCGCCGCTGAGATAAAGTCGTCTTCACCCCCTGCAGGGAAATCGATGGGCGTGGGCTGCATCTAAATACCCAGCGTCTGCGAGTCGGCTAATATTCATTAGTGCCATAATCTTTGCATCTTGACACCGCCAGCTGCAGTTAAATGTGGATCAGGTGATGAATCCCACTTGTGGGTGTTTGCAGTGGAAAAGAAAAGGTCAGCTGTTAGCGTATGTGTACCAATCTGGATGTTATTTATAGTGATACGTGCTCTGCAACAGTCTTCTTGTGTACGGCAGAGAGCTTAGGCTGCTTACAGTTTGTACTGTTTGTTACACGTTACATGCCACAAATCTGCTAACCTGCTAATGAGCTAGCAACGTAGCCTTTTGGAGCGATTTAGCTTTTTTGCTAAATTTAAAAGCACTTAGCTCCTCCTAATGTCTTCAGATAAATTCTAGAGTGGTAATTTACTTGGCAGTTTTTATAATCTTTCAGCTGAATGAAGCTAGAAATGTGTTGAAGTTTTTGTTATTGACTTTTAAAAGTTTCATGTAGTTAGACATTTATATTGTTATTTTGAAGTGGGTGAAGATAGTTTACGCAGCAGATCTGTTTCCTCTTCTAACGTTTTCTCTCCCTTTATTGAGGAAGTGGGAATATACAACAAACAAACAACAACACTTGTATGAACAAAAGTCCAATTGTTTTGAGAGACGTTATAACGTTCTCCTTGTGATACATGAGGATTTTCAATATGTTTGAATTTAGCGCTTTAGCTAAATTCTATGCTGCTATAGGGCTTTAGCATTAGTTTAGCCAATGTTTATGGCTTTACTAACATTTTAGTTGGTGATTCCTACCACTAACAGGCCGATATAGTAAATATTCAGCATTAACATGATTATAACTCACTTTGGATTAGTCAAAACCCAAAGAAAGAAAATGAATGACCTTGTGTTTTGTAAGTGCAGGTGGTATTGTATTTTTTAAAAACAGACTGGTGTAATTTTGTGGCTTGAGTAAGAATTTAATTCATCTGAATGATAAATAAGTATAGAAAAAAAGGTCTTTTCGAGTTTAAAAAGTCACAGTCTGAGGATTAGTTCGTGCCATAATGGAATCACTCGAGGTGCTTGGCTTTTTCTCTTCCATAACACCTCTGCCCATCTTTTTTTCCTCACCATGCTATAAATACAACCTCTAATGGGCGTCGCGCTCATGTTTGATATGCGCTGTCCTCGTGGAGGCCTTATCGTCACAACAATCCTGATGGAAGTTGGTCAGCTGCAGAGAGTATTGCTATTTAAGGGATTATCGTCACATGTCATTTGCAGATGGCATGCAGGAACAGCAAGGCATTTTCCAGGCACATGGGATGCATTTATACATGCAAACCAAATCAAGTAGGCTGCAATTACTGCTTAAGGAGACAAGCAGCATTTTTTAAAACGTTTTTATTTTTTACTTTTTCTACAAAGAATACAGAAAGGCTAGGACTGGTTCATTTGGAAAAGTTGGATTTCTATTCAGAGGGAATGTATTTTCTTACATGTTTTGATTTGATTCAGAACATTTCTCTCTTCTTGTACATCCAAATGTATAATAAAACAAGGAAGAAAAAATCAAGACTGCACAGAAGCTTATGAGCTCAGAAAGTGTTAGTATAAACATTTATGACCATAAATGTCTTAACATATTTCAGAAAACATGGGGCAAATTTGCATTTAGAAAGAAAAGAGGTTTTGCTCTGCTATTATTCTCCAGCATAAATTCAAGATGTACATCCATTTGCATCTCGATACCATTACTTTTTTCTTTTATTCCTTCCATTCGCTAAAGTGTGAAACTCCCTGCATCTTTTCTTCGTTTTCGTAGCCGTTTCCACGGCTCACGTGAATACAAGATGTGGCATGTAAAACGATGGGAGTGCGGTGATGTACAGGAAGTTGGACCTGCACTCGCCCACTCATACGGTCGGATCTTCTTGCTCTTCCTGCGTGTTTCAGCTGATGCTGTTGAAATTCGTAGAGTCAAATGAATTAAAGAAATCCTTTTTTTTAAAAAAAACATGTTTGCGACTCGAGGCTGTGCAGCAGGAATTTTTCACCCTGATTCAGGTGTCAAGATGACATATTTCTGATGCAAATGCATCTTATGGACCTTTTTTTTATTTGATCCCTGCCTTTGATCCCTTCCACCTTTCATTTCTCGCTCTACCTAAAGCACTACTTTATTTCCTTGTTTTACACTTTCATCACTTTCTGCCGCAATTAGTTTCTCCCACTATGGACATTTATTGCATCTCATCTCCACCAAAGTTTCCTGCTTTAAACTCCAGATTCCTGTGTGTCTTTACAATCTGAAGCTCTGCTTTAAGAGACGCTGAGGATTAAACACAGTGTTACTTGATTACTTTATAAAATCAGCAACTTTAGTGTAGATTTTTCTGTGAGTATAAGCATTTTTAGCAACCAAACAACATCTAAATCATTAGATGTTGTTTGCTTTGATGTGGTACATGGAAAGGCGCACCACTTCTAAGTGAAGCCCACATGCGCTGTGGTTGTAAGCTAATGCATGGCACATTTAATCATTCGTCAACTTTGCCTGAAGCTGCTTTGCTACAGTTGCCATATAAAAAAGGACATGAGATAAAATGCTCTGGTTCTTTCCCATCGTAGCCACAAACAAAATGTGCGTCTGTGTTGATGCTTCATATAAGATAATCTAACATTAATTAGAAATATCAAAAAAAAAAAAAAACAAAACAAAAAAAAAACTGGCTGCTTTAAATAAAAAAGTAAAACTGATGGTAGGTTGCAGTTAGTTTTTGCTATTAAAATAAATTTGAAATGTTGGAACATCATCAAATACTTAGAAACGCAATTGTTAGTTCTCATCAATCTTTGAAGAGTTTTAAGGCAATTTAAAGGCGTTAACATTCGAGACGATAGATATGCTGTGGGGGGAGGGGAAACGTCCCAGAAGGTATTTTATAATTAGTGTAATACTTAAAAATAATTTAGAACGTCCAAAGGCGCCATCTTCAGCCAAAACCTTCTTTTTACTCTGCCGTTCAAGGTTCTGGGTAAACACAAAATTGTTTCTAGAATTGTCCTTGTTTACACAAAAAGAAACTACCAACACAGAAGAAGATATGAAGGCTGTGCTTCTTTTCACAAAGTTACTTTTTGTTCATCTACACAATTTCCAGACGCCTACAGCAGAGCATTCAGCCAAAGTTGCAGTTACCATGGTCAGCACAGTGGTGGGGGGCCGATGCTTTTGTTTTATAAACCATCATGAACTCCTTATTGTACTAAAGTGATCATTGAGTAAATGTGAAGCCATGTTTCCAATGTGGGTGGACATTGATCATTTATCGTTTATCATTTATCATGAAAACATTCATAGAAGAATTTAGATTTTTTTTTTGCTGAAATAAATTTCAAGTAATGATTCTAATTATAAAACAAATCTGCCAGCATTATTGGAAATCTTAGTTTTACAATTTTCTTCAATATTTGTTCCTCAAGAGCAACAATAAATACCAGTAAATTTTAAAATGCAGTTACTCTGTGCAGATTAGTGATTAAACTCTCACTTATTTAAATAGGTTGCGCCCTGTTTCAAATGGGAATGATTTTCAAGTGCAGTGCTTGTGGCGCTCTGAACGCTGCGCCATGCAGTCGCAGCCAAACAGTTACCAAAAAAATAAGTAATAGTTTTTATTCATCATTTTTATTGTCATCACAACAGTACCAGTAAATATCGCAATAAACATTTTTTGTTCCCAGTAGGTAAAGCTTGTCTAAATGGGCGTGATGCTATGGGGAAATGTTCTTAAACGCTGGAGTTGATCAAAGTTTAAGCACTAGCTCAGCCAATGGTTAAATAATGTGTTGAAACAAGGAACCGAGGCAGCTTCGTATAGAACCATAATCTAAAAAAACGGCAACGATCAAACAGATTTATTAGCCAGATAATCATGATGTGATTTATTACACACTTATGTGACTGTGTTTCCTCAGAAACAACTTACTCAAATACTCAGAGTGCAGAATAAACACAGACTGGAAAGACCCGATAGCTGGAGGCGATTCTTTCAACACAGCGAGCATCAAAAAGACAAAGGAATCAAAACTCCTATAGTTATCTCGGCCTTATGGGGCATTACTTATTAATTTAGCCCCATCTGATATATGCAGCAAATTTGTACCGTGAGCATGTAATCAAATATTAAAAATCCATTGTTTTTGACTCAAGCACCAGCAATTTAGATTTTAACTTTACACAAGAGATGCTGCCTACTTGCCTAGATATTCCGCAGTGAACACTTGCAACAATGCAGCCAAGGAGGGTTTTGTGTACAAGCATGTCTTGATGCTTGCGCTTCATATTCTCCTTTTTTCTGTTCTTGAAACAGACATCATGACGTGTAGGAGAAGTTGAAATGCGACAAGAGACTTTTCAAAGATATTCTCTTATGTCACTGTTCTGCTGTCAACGTACCATCCCACCTGCTAGTTTTGAGGGAAAAAAAATCATATCATATAAAATGTAACTGGATCACGATTAAACAACAAAGAAACAATAGTTTCTATTTCAGCAGGCTAAGAAGTGAGAAAAAGAGTAGATTTGTGACTGACTAGTCGCAGAGGATGGATTTTTCCCCCCCCCCTTTCTTTCTACTACTGGAGAGCACCATCCTTATTCCCAGTTCAAATCAAGAAGTGAGAATGGGCTGCTAAAAGACCCCGCCCTCCTGCCAGACTCGGCATGGAATAAAAGCTCAGGCGCTCTTCAGGGAATACGGTGTGCTTCATCATCTGCTAGCAGGGTCAAAACCAGGCCAGCAGGAGCCGCCGCGCGACATTGTGAGCCTGTGAATGTGTCAGCACCGTGTTTTCCGCTGGCGTTGGAAGTGTGGCCTGAACAGCAGGCAGTCAAGTGGAAATCAACAGTTAAACAACGTGGGATGGGGACTGCTGGAAATCACATGTTACGCATGCAAGTTACCCCACAAATATGATAAATTTCTAACATTTGATTCAAAACTTAAGACAGGAACACACGAGTACATCAGTTGCAATTTTTTATCGCTTTTTGGTCTGTTCAGTCAGTCATATTTGACTTATAGAGGTTGATAGCTGCATGAAATGGTGGTCACATGGTAGAAATGCTAAAGTTTTGACATCACTTCCTGTTATGTGCATGGAGTTTTTGTTATGTACTGCATGTGTGTGCAAAAATATATATGCTGAATGATCAACTGAGCTTCATCATTCATGTTGCCAAATATTTGGTGGAAGATGAGGCTAATACCTTTGGTACACAGCCGCTTCAAGCATTTGGCATGCTGAGGTGATGGGATCTCATTTAAGGCTTTTAAAAATGTAGAAGAGGACATATTTTTATGGACATATTTTTATGGATTTTCTTATTTTTAGGTTCTTCTCCCATTTAAGGACCAATCACACACCACCAAGTATGGGATTCATGCTCAATAATCCAGCTTTGCAGCGGTTGTACCTTTATCAGAGGTAGCTGAAATCGGATTGCAGAAAGTCGGGTGAAGATCCGTCTCATCTTTATGTTTCATCGCTACGTTCTCAATAAAGATCAAAGAAATATATTTGGAAAGTAATAGGAGGGGAATTCTTTAAATATTCTCTCTCAATAGCTTTCTTTTCTTTTAAACAATAATCTTTTTTTCTCCCCAAGCTGCAAGCTCCCCTGCTCATTCCTGGGATTTAGTTACACAATACGACATCCTCAGAACTGCAGCATAATGGGAAGTTTGACTATGTGGATAATACAATGCGGCAGAGATGCTTTATTCTATATGGACGTAAACACAGATTAATGAGAAACTTTGGGATATTTGGGCTCTTAACATTTTCTTGTGACTGCGCCAAAACAAATTCCTCATCTTATTTCAAAGGTGCTTCGCTCTTAGTTTGGGGGTAGCCAGTTATTCTGGGTCTCTTTTTCATAGCTGTAACTCCCAAAATTAATTATTTCAGTAGATGTGATGATGATGAACTACAGAATAAAGTGATTAATCGAGAAGAAGGATGGGAAGCCTCGAAGGGAGAAAGAGTCTCTCATTACCAGTCAGTGTAAGTTGATAAAGTGGAGCCAGAGGACTTACTCTCACCTCCAGAAAATGCAATACGAGAACATTGATTAAAAACTGAATATCAGTATCAGTTGCGCTCACCAAAAATGGTTAGTATGTTGGCAGCTTACAAGCTGCCAACATTGAAGAAATATGGGGATATTGTCAGGTTTAGGCGTTTTGCACTAATGAAAGATGATGAGTCGACTTTTGTTCCACCCCTCAGAGACGCCTATGGAGGTCGCCGGAAACTCCATGAACTATAGAGGCACACATGGGATTCAGGAATAAGTGTGATTAGCTGTGTTTCCATTAACCATGAAATACAAACTATGAAAATAAATTTGCTTAATGGAAACCTGGCAATTTCGAAAAGACGTATGTTTTTGATAAATGGTTTCTGTGCTGGGATGAGGTGGTTTCTCAATCGTATTGAAGTAGATGCACTTCACTGAACTGCAATGGAAACACTTTTTTGCATCACACAACTCTTGATCAACAGCCAAAGGTTACTACTGCCGAAAACCACAACGAAGACGACAGGAAGTAGTCTCCTTTGTGGTTTTCAGTTTGTTGGGTTTTTTTCGACACTGTAACACTGTAACTTACGCATACGAAGCTGGTCCCGAGTATAAGGGGCTTGTTGCTCCATCACCTGAATAAGATGCCAAAGTCTCCTCTGATGGTTGATAGATGATGAGGGCCATGTCTGACTTATGAATATATTTAATGTAGCTGCTTACATCCGTCACCACATGGATATTTAATGACATGGCACGTGAGCAAGGAATTTTAATTTAATTTTGTTTTGGGTAGGGGAGTTGCAACTGTTTTGTATGTAATGGAAACACCGCACTTGCAAAATTGTGTTGTTTTTTTAGGGAGGGGGCTTGGCATTAGCACAATATAGTCAAAGATTTGCGCTCAATTGTAATGAAAATGCAGCTATTGAAAAAACCTAAGGGTTTGATACAAAGCAAAGACAGCAGCAGCAACAGAGAGGAGAGCTAATACCTTTATTAACTGAGTCCGCTCTGATTTTAATTTTTATTTTTTTTTCTAGTATTTTATGAAGGCCGTTCTAGTTATGAGAACCCCATTTGAGGCTCCACTGTTTACATACGTGCGGGAGCAGCCTGCCTTTATTTTCTATACAACCCAGTCCACCTTTTAACACCGGCTCATCTGGGAGTGCCGGTGTGATGTTTCTGGACAAGGACAGTCCTCTGGGTGCAGTAATTGGAAGTAGCAAATGGCACAAAAACATCACTTTCCCTTCACGCCCTTCCCCTAGCTGCGGGCTAGCTGACCTCTGCGAGCGGCACCTCCGGAGCTGCAGCTTTTTATTTTCCCCCTGCTATCGCCCCAGCACTCCCTCTCTGCGCCGAGCCTCCCACTTTCCATAAGCCGAAAGTGGAACAGGGAGGAGGATCGCAGCGGGACGCGGGGCACCCCAGCTTGAATGCGCGCGCTGTGCGGTCGCCGCTTGTCAGGAGGCTCCCGACGCGGGGAGGTCGCTTTTAATGGCGGGAGTCTGATTAGCGAGAGTGTTTGTTAGAGGATCTTCAAAGAGGAGAGTTACAACTGCTCTCACTTCTGCAAACATCCTGTTTGACCTTTTCAGGCCTTTTCAACATTGTTCAGCTCCACTCACTTTATACATGAATTGTTGCTGCCATACATACACATGCATGTGCACACACACACTGCTACACATAGCTTTCTGGGAAATCAATTACTTTATTCCAGGCTTGCGCTGTTCCCCTCAGAAAGGTTGAATTGTGTTTGTGTACCTCCAAGGTGATAAGATACAAAGGCTGGAGGCAGAGCAGACAGAGACCTCGTTTCCAGCGCTGGCCATTGGCCGTTAACGGCTCCGGAGATGTGGAGAGTTTCTGGGGGGCTTTTTTTTGTTTTGTTTTGTTTTTTCCCCTGATGTGCTTGAAAGGTGAGCCCAGGAGGCCTCATTCCTGTTCTCTGAGTGAGCATGTGCAGCACGTGATGCGTATGATTCCATATTTGAAGTCTGGGGACTGGGATGGGGGCAGCGGTGGGGGGAGCGGACACAGGCAACGGGGAAAATTACGCTGCGTCTTAATTTGCATGTGGAGTCGGCGCGAGCAGCAAGGCGTTGAACAGAACAAGGCAATCGGGCCCAGATGAACTCACCAGTGGCTCAAGGATCAAGGGGGGGTACACGTGTTTGATGTTGAAAGGATGATGTATGTACACACAGAGGATGATTAATTATTGATGCACCCGGCCCCTTTCAATTATAGTCCTCGCTTCCAAACGGGGCGTTTGTTTGTCCATGTGTCGATCCTCTGGGCTTTCCTCGTCTCGGTGGATAGACAAGTCACCAAAGTGAATTATTTGCATATTACATATCTAGAGACCATTGAAGACATGCAGTCATAAATCTCATTCCACATCAATAAGTGATGGCTGAGGAAGATTTTTCAAGCTCTGCCTTGCTTTATTTTACACAAAATCTTTAGTTTCTAACACCTAACTATTTCATTATTGAATTATGAATGAAGGAAGCTAGCTAGCTAGGTAGCTATCTAGGATGAACTCACCAATATATATGCATATAAATGTATATAACCCACTGACTTGGGGACAAAATGAGCTAGATGAGCTAAAATGAGCCAACTGAGCTAGCTAGCTGGCTAACTCATTTTGTCCTTTAATCGTTTCTTTGTAAAAAATTTAAATGAAAACTAATTAGAAAAATAATTTTTGCCCATTATATATTTTTACAATTCAAAATGAACACGAAAAATGTGTATTGAAACTAAATATTTATAGCTAGACATAAGCGCGGTTAATTTGTTATGTGTGCGGCTTTTAAAGTTTCAGTAACTCAAGCATTTCAGTGTACACTTTAGTTACAAAATGGAGGCTGGTGTTGACTTATTTATTTATGTTTTATGTTATGCCCTGCAGTGTTCTTTAATTTTTACATCTGTGAAGTCTTGGTTCATTCTGTGTTGCAGTGTGATGTCTAATGTATGGTTTCCATTTTCACATCTCCAGCTACCCACTTTATAGTTTTACTAGAGAGTACATATCTCCAGGAGTAAATACAAACATACAAAATACAAAAGAAGCGACTCTTTCCCAGAAAGAGCCCCTTTCCCAGAAAGAGTCGCTTCTGGATCAGAAATTGAAGTTACGTAAATGCAAAATTGAATAAACTGTGCTATCTAAGAAGAATTTGCTGCAGGACAGCAAAAAGCTAAACTCTCTTCGCTAACAAACCAAAACATTGAGCTGGCCCGTGGGGTTTGGTCGTTTGATAAACAGCTTTATTAAAGTAAAATCGTCTCATGTGCAGCTTCAGCTTCCCCACATGGCATCCAGGAGCCTCACAGCTCTATCAGATGGGGCCCCTCATGTTACATTTGGTCTCTGGGGCCACATGAGAAATAAAAACATCTGGGATCCACTCCAAGGCTTTTAGTAGAACATTTGGTGTTATTTTTTATTTATTTTGGCCTGCATATTTTGTGTTGTTTCAGATTGTGACAGTATAATGTACTCTGTCCATCCATCTGTGCATCCGTTTGTCTGTTTGTACTCTTAAAAAGACATGGAATTGGGTTATAAAAATGTGTAGGAATTCTACTTTTTTTTTTTTTATCAAATATGCCTCGGAGCATGATGCCCAGACAATGCCGTCTGATATTTCTGTCGAGTCAGTATGACACAAGAATGCTTTTTTTTTTTCTTTGAGGATCATGTCAGCGATTCATCGCACCTTGTCAGTTTAAGCTTTTGTGAGACTCGAGTCGCTCTTTAATCTCGGCTGTTTGTGATTATCACAGCAACAGGGAATGTGTGCAGCCTCTGAAATGCCTCCACCTTTCAGCAATCTGATGCTGGTTATCCGTCAGTTCCTTTTTTTTTTTTTTTTTTTTTGCCACTGATTAGATGTCTGAATAAGGCCTTCGTTAGTCCTGTAGTCCCATACAGTAGAGGAGTCTTCGGTGGGAGCCGTAGTTGATTATTTCAGCCTTTGTCGGAGCTTGTGTCACATTTTTCGTTTCTCTTGTAATACTCTATTGGTCATAAAGCAAAAACTAGCTTCAAAATATTTTTGACACAGCAAAGGAAAGATCCTGGCGTAAAAGAAAGCGCATTCTGTGATGTTTTTATTTTTTTGACTTCCCTTCATTTCTCTCCTCACCTCTCATTTTGGCATTGCTCGACACATTTTTCTTCACTTTCTGACTTTGTCGGTGCATTAAGGAGCTGCTCTCATGTCACGAGCTGTCAGGCTGCCACGTCTTTCCTATCTTACCTTTACAGAGCAGAGATAAACAAGATGGCTGAGGAAGAAAAAACATATATAGAACCATAATTGTCAGCAGTGGTTGCAGTAATAAACCAACAATTTCCTCCCACGCATTCTTGTGAAGTTGTAAGAAAAACGCTCAGTTCTTGTTTATGATTCATTTACATTCTGATAAAGGAACGTCTTTTTTAGCTTGTGTATTGTTGTTGTTTTTTTTTTAGTAAGATAAAATCCAGGATTTCCCTGTAATTACTTGTGAGCTCCATTTAGCCTTGTCATCACACAATTATCGCATGTTTGCATGAAATATGACAAAGTCTTGACATTCTTGCATGATTTATTTAGCTTTTTTATGCCTTTTCTAAATGTTCCAGTGGAAATGCAGGCAGCTAATGTAGGGGGAGTGAGGCGAATGTGATGGCAGGCTGACGGTTTTAATTGACTGTCTTCTTTGTGCCGGCTCTCTGCGGAGGACCGGGCCTTTTGAAAGTGCTACACGCTTTCTTTCGCTCCGTTCAGGCCTCTTTTCTCTGGAAGATAAAAGTACTGATGCAGTAATGGACCATTAGCATTGTGCTACATCTGTCTCTGACGCCATCATCATTACCGGAACCACATTTAGACAAGAAAATCAGTCCTGAGGAGAAACCCATTTAGCAAGAGCCTGGCACGGCCCGCTGAATCCTCTCTGGAGACACTTTCGTAGTTACAGTCTTGTGTTTGATTCTGACAGATTCGGTTATGGTTTGAGAGGGCTGTTGTTCGGTTAACAGGTTTTATGGATCTGGTCATAATACAAGTGATCTGGTCTGTACCAGGTTCTAAATTTATTACAGGTGTACAAAAGCTACACTACCAGAAGCCAAAGAGGAACGGGGAAAAATACCCTGTGATTCTCTTGCTTGTAAAATCGATTAATTGTTTCCTACTTGGCATTATAATAACTGAAAAACATAATACAAACCAGATAGTTTTTATTCTGACTTATACTCGTCATCATCCTCTTATCTGGAACCTGGTCATGGGAGGAGCAATACTCAAAAATCAAAATAAACTTAAATTACAGATTTACACCTTTAAAGTAAACCTTATGAGCATATAATGTCACCAAACTTATACTTGTTTGAACTAACATTAATTATGAAGCACATAGTTTACCCCTTGAATATCTTACTGCATATAACACATCAAACTGTGCGATAAACAAGAGCTAGCATTGTGCTAATTAGCTGCTAGAGCACAAAACAGCCTGTAAAAATCACTAGCATTTTTGCTAGCTTAAAGGTAATCCGCTAACACACTTATCTCCAGGACAAAGCGCCTTTCTCAACAGGTTACAACATTCAAAATCACTTCACCACATTGGGTAATGCTAAAGAACGTAAGTAAGAAGGAATGTAATGTTTAGGTTAGCCTGCTAGCTCTTTTAACCAAATGTCTACGCGTCGGACGACCGATGGGCGTTAACCAACTTCCTGTTTTCCGTCAAGTCACTTCAGCTATATTGCAGAGCTCCCTAGTGGAACGAGAGGATTGCTAGCTTCTTTCTTTCAAGAAGCTAGCAACCGTGGTTCCAGTCAGACCTCTTTTTAAATGACTCAAGTTATTCATTTTTAGTTTTGCTTTTACTCGCATTGAATATTAAGATGAGCCCGCGTCTTTGTCCCAACTGCTTTTGTGTACACCAGATTCGGCATGCGGATCCAGAGTAACCTTCCTCGTTAAGACTTAATGCCAGTAATTCATTACCTCTGGCACAGAGACTAATGACATCATTAATCAGCTATGAACAGAGCTCAGTAGCAGCAGCGGGAGGCTGACACCTCCTTACTGTAACAATCCCAGGCGTTGCATGTACAAGACAGATTGTGGGAAGGACACTGAAAAACGGCAGCGCGTGTCAGTTACCTACAAGTGATGATGTGTATGAAGATGGAAGCTGCCTGGAGTGGTTTTATTTCTCTTTATCGTTCTGCTTTGGAGCGTTTCTGATCTCACTTATTTCAGGATTTGTGCTAAAACAAAAACAAAAAATTATTGGTGTAAAAAATTTCTTCTGCCTAGCTATTATTTACTCCCTTTTTTGCTCCATCACATAAAAAAAATAAAACACATAATAGTTTGTGGCTTCAGTGCGATGGAAAATGTGATAAAGGGGTAAAAATACTACAGCAAAGACATTTAATGAGTTCATTATCGGCTCTATTTCATTCCTAATTTATGTATTAGCTGGAGCACAGCTCCTACAGTAGCTGTCAAAGATGGAGCAGAATTAGCATGCTCCGTGAACATCTTCATTGTGAACGTCATCTTCATCTCAAACTCTCCACCATCCATTGTTCCAACCCCGCAGCGTTCACAGGAACCTCGCCTGCAGTGCATTTATTCAGCCTGAATTTTTAAGCCTCATCCACAGTTTGCAGTAAAAAAAAAAAAAAACACCCTGTATTGCTTTTTTAATTCTTCCGAGCGCTGATTTTTTTATAATTGCATTTAAATAAGTATGGCATATTAAAAGGAGCTGATGAAGAATGCCTAGCTTTTTCTCAGATGGCACTCTTTTTTTTTTTACTTCATTTACAATTGTAACCTCTCCAGTCAAATCTGAATCTCATATCTATTTTATATACGTTACGATGAGAGAGATTTCTACTGTAGATCAGATATTAACTCCACTTCAAACAAATCTGATCCATTCCTTTTTCTGCGATCTGTTCTTGTGTCCATTTCTCCTCTGTTCAAAGTCAGATATAAGACACTCAAGGACGTTTTTGCAGCTGCTCAAACAAGGAACCTTGAGGACATTCTCCAAGTGAAACGGTTAAAGAAATGAAGGAAATTATTCATAATAAAAACAAAATTAGAAAGTAAGACTTGTATCTCTTTCTAATTTCACTAATGTTGTTTGTCATTGCGTATCAGTGAGGTATGTTGTTTTTTTTTTAACAATAATTGTCTGTGTTGGAAAGACAAACTGGCTTAAAACAGTTCCAGTTATTACTGTAGTTAGAATCAAGCATCAATTTCCTTTTAGCCAGTTTCTCGGTTTATGAAAAGTAATATCCATCCACTTTGTTTAATGTCATGTTCTCTTCCCTTTCCCATCCTGAAGAGTAGCAAAAACATACGGGTATCCTCGTATGTAAACCTCAAAGAAACGACCACATCCACAGTTTTCAGTTGTTTGTTTTCCTTCCTCTTGCTGATTCTTTTAATAATTGCATTTAAATAAATATGGCATATTAAAAGTAGCTGATGAGGAATGCTAAGCCTTTTCTTTTTTTTGTGGGATTTAATCTTAAATGGACTGCAGCAGCGATCCGTGACGTTCACTTCCCACCTCTGCTGTGTGACAGTGTTTCCTATCAATTCCCACCTCATTCAGCCGAGACCAACATGTTTCTGAATCCATCATTTTCTAAGTAAAGGAAGTTCTTCCCCGTCAACAAACAGGCTGTAAGCTTTTGTTTATGCCATCGTGAGCCGTTAGGTCTCAGTTTCCATTCGTGTGCTCGGTGTGTGTATGTGTGTGTATGCTTATAGCTGTCTAGTTGAAGATAATTACTTAGCATCTGGTCATTTACGCCGCAGTCAGAAAGCATTAGCCTGAAAATGCGTTTTGCATTGTCGTTGGCTCGACTCCAGCAAACAGGATTTGAAATGAACCGGAGGCTCTGAGGCCGGAGTTTTGACTTTTAAACCTTTTACAGCTGTCGCCGTGTCGGCCATGTTGGATGCAGCGCTTTTCTTATGAGACGGTTGTTGTCTGAATGACAGGGTTACCGGTATTTTTTGTGTGAATATATGAAGCGTTCTCAAATGATTGTGATTTTTTTTTTTTTTTTATCTGGGAAAAGCTGCTCCCGTTAGTGATTCATCCAGAGTGTAATTGAACCGTAGTGCCTGCTGCTCTACTGAGTAACCATCAATTTATCTGCACAGAAGAAGGAGCTAGAACTGCAGAGCAAGACTGAAGTTACAGTGATGAAAGTTCACCAAAGAGCACTTCTGGGGTATTACTTATCAGGACAAAATAAAACAGTCTGAATTATTTAAATCTAACCTCTACTGCGCCAAAACTAAAACATATTCCTCATGATCATTGTTGGGTTTTTAACCGAAACAAAAGCCAAGATTGAGCATTCCTTCTTAGAAGGAAAGTGCTACTTGATTGAATCATCATAAAGTGTTGGACACCTCAGTGACTGTAGGGAAGAAATAGTTGCTGTCTATCAACCTAGGAAGGGTTATGAGGTCATTTCCGGACAATTTGAAGTCATTCTACATCAATAAACATCAAAAATATTTATGCCGGCTGCTTATCTACCCAGGAGTGGAAACACTTAGCAAATCAATGCTAAGATCAGACAGTTCAATGCTCAGAGGTGTATGAAAAAAAAAAAACAGGAGCTCCAACGTAGGGCAGCAACTATGTTGAAGTTTGTGATCTTATGATTAGAATAGAAAAGAGTTGAGAAGGAATATTTTTTTTATTTTCCCACAGTGGGGAAATGTATCAGTACCAGCAGCATGTTAAAGAAAACTGGAAGAGGGCATATTCCCTTCAAAGTAGGTTATTTTAGAGCAGCTGTGTCCAAACTTTTGCCATAATCTCAAAAAAAATTTATAGTATTTTTAAAGCAAACTTTTTGTGCTTTTTTTTTCTTCTTTTTTTTCTGATGAGCTTATTAATAAACTAAACTTTTAAAAAAAAACAGTTTTATTGAATTCAACAAAATAAGTTATGCTTTTTTTGTGGAAAACAGATCAGTAAAATATTGTAGATTCTAAAAACATTTTTAAAAAATCTTCTATGATTCCCTTAATATAAAATATTCCAACAGTTTCCACATTGTTTGGGCCGATTTTATTTTTCCTTACTTGGGCTGTAAGACTTTGAGTAAAAGCAGGTCAATAATTGTCACTCCAAAATTAACACTAAGGCATCGACTAAGTGTTTTTTAACATTTGAGGTAAAATTTAATGTGTTTTAAACCAGAAAACTTTTTTTAAATCATGTTAGGTTGCAAGAGGATCTTCTTTCTTTTTACCAGAAGTTTCTGCACAGGAAGCTCATAAACTCGACGTGAAAGACAAAAAGTTGAAATAAATCTCTGCTTGTTTGCTGTTCGTTTTTTCTTTTTTTTCCCCCGCTTGCGTTAATGTTCAGAAATCATGCGTGAAGGTAAATCTTATGAGTTCAATCACAGACGGCAGCTCGCGCCGACAGTTTGAAATGTAAACAAACGCTGAAAGCCAAATTAGCGGCTTGTCAGTGTGATGTGACAAATAAGTGCGCCAGCGGGCTTTTTTTTTTTTTTTTTTATACATCTCGGTAGCATTTCAGCAGTAATAATACAGTTTTAGCAGCACGCTGGCTCTGCTCCGATTCTTTATTCCGGCTTTGCCCTCCGGTTGATTTCCCTGACCTCCAAACAAATGGAAATGTCACACAGACTCGACACGCTTCTCCAAAAGGCTATCGTTTCGCTCACTCTCCAGGCAAATGGAAAGCAGATCTTGCCTGGTCTGACCGCAGTTTGTTCCTCCAAAAAAATGGAAAAAAAAATGAAGTAAAATCACAAATATTTCTGTGGCTTGGACAGCGGAACGTGACGGTAAAAAGGGGTTTTATAACCTCATCTGGTTGCAGAATGTCGATGTCAGGGTGAGGAGTTTTTATTGCTGTGTCATAAAACTGGATCCCCTTGAGGAGACTTTGTCCAGAGCAAAGTCTGAGAATGCCCAGAAACATGCAAACCAATCATTCTGCCACACGAATGATTGGCTGGGAACATGTTTGTCGTCAAGCTGAGCGCACTCCCGACCTGTTTGCTGCCTTACTTTGGAGGGCCGTGTGTGGATCTGCATGTTTAGTCTCCCTCGTATTGTGCTTTCGTCAGCTCTGTGAGTGAAGTAGAAGTGTTTTATTTCTGTGGTTCCTTGTCATGCCAAGAGTCTTTTTCGTTACGTTGTTATTTTGTTTTTTCTGTTTTGTTTCCTTCCTTTCTTCCCTCCTTCCTTTCTTTCTTTCGTTTCACTGTCATTTTCCATTCCAACTCCTCTCCTCCTTTTTCCACCTGTCCATTTGGATGCGATATTTCTGTCCCATTTCCCCCCACCCTGCCCTACCCCACCCCACCTCCACTTCCTCTCCCTCTCCTCTCCTTACCCCAACCCTGAAGACGTAGCCCTGCCCGCCTTCCCCCCCCCTTCACTGACTCCTAACACTACTGACCATGTAACAGCAGGCTCCGGAGGCGTGGCCGCGGCGGCGGGGCCCACCCCCTCTGCGCCGCGGGACGTCGTGGCTTCCCTGGTCTCCACCCGCTTCATCAAGTTGACGTGGCGCCAGCCAGCCGAGCCGCACGGAGACGACCTGACCTACTCCGTGTTCTACAGCCAGGAGGGCACCAGTAGGTACGGCCACGACTTAACGCCGCGCCTTAATGGGAGGCAATTTGGACGGTGATAGGCAATTACTGTATGGGCGCATCTCAGCGAGTGGAAATATCTCCATGTGTTTTTAGTGTTTCTGTTTAAAAGGTACTTAGTTACTAAGATCGAAATATTGGAAGAGTTTGTTGATTACAGATGACAAAGACCTAAAAAATTTAGTTTTTTATATATATATATATATATATATATATATATATATATATATATATATATATAGACAGACACACACACACACACACACACACACACTTTGGAAGAGGGGAAACAAATCTGACTTTTATTCTCATAATTCTGACATTAATCTTGGAATTTTGAGAAATAGTCCTAGAAAAATTTTCAGTGGCTCTAATCCTCTTCTGTAGTGTATTAGATGAGATCAACAAAAGAGGATCATTTTTAAAAACAATAAATGTCAGTTTAATGTAAAGTACGTTCATGTATTGTACAAAATATACCCTCAAAATTTGGTCGGAGTTCCTTTTACATGAAGTCCTGCTGGAAGATGTGATGGGGAATCTCCATAAAGCTTCTCAGCAGAAGCAGACATGAAGTGTTGTGGCGTTTCCTGTGCTAATTTTGGGTATTATAACACAGTGAAACAAATTCAGCTCTCCAAATCATCACTGCGTGTGGAAAAGTACCACACTGTACCTAAGTCAGCTTGGATTCAGTGCCTGTTGCTGGTAGACCTTTTTTTTTTTAACCACACTTTTTCCATTCACTCAACATTCCATTAATCTGCTTTGATGCAGTAGTTTGTGAACAGCCGGCTTCTTTAACAATAAGCTTCTGTGGAGGCTCAGATATTTTCTGCTGGAAAACTGTAAAGTCATCAAATTATGATTATGTTGGCTAAAACTGGGCTATAAAATCAACCTTTTTTCTTAAACTCTTATTAATGCTTTTAATGGTCTAACGAGCTGAGATTTGGGTTTCCATTAACTGAATGTCATAATCAACAAAATGGACAATAAAAGAAATTACCACTCTAAGTATATCACAGTGTGTGAAGCAAATGTTTCACCTTTTTTGGGTGAAACTAATGAAATGGTTTCATTTACAGAGGCATTGTAACCTCTCAGATGGCCAAATCTGAATCTCATATCTGTTTCATATAAGTTAAGATGACAGAGATTTCTACTGTAGATCAGATATTAACTCCACTTCAAACAAATCTGACCAGATTTTACAAATACTTAAGTTCCACAATATCTCTAAAATGTATTCATCCTCGTTGATGTTTTACCCGTTTTGTTGCTTTTACAAATTAATAATAATCAACAAAATTTGGCTTTTTTTTCACACACAAATAATGTATAAAGGAAAACATTTAATGTCAAAGTGAAAACTTGAATTAATGGTTGAGTCAATTTCTCACTGTCTGATTATGCTGCTCCAGTTGAAGATGAATTTATTTTACACACACATTTAGGAGGTTAACATGGATCATTAACCTTTCAGCTTCGAATTAGAAGAACTTTTTAAACATTTAAGATAATTGTTACAGAGCGACACCATTATTAAAAGTTAATTAAAATTGATTTTAAAAAAGTTCATTCAATAGCTGCGTAATATAAATGAAATATTGAAATCCCTGGCCGTTTTTTTTTTTTTTTTTTTTTTTTTTTTTTTCCCCCCCCCCCCCCCCAGGGGGGGGGGGGGGGAAACCCACCCCCCCAGGGGGA
>NW_015113821.1:117775-118766 GCF_001443285.1 Poecilia latipinna
TGGACATTTCCGCGGGGGGCGGCGGACTCGGGACCCTGGACATTGCCAGTGTGACAGAGGGAGGAGTGGTTTTTTCTTCCGCTCCCTCCCGGACCAGGGAGCGGGGGGTGAACACCAGCCGTCCAGGAGAGATGCAGGTCACCATCCAGAACCTGATGCCAGACACCAAGTATCGCTTCAGGGTGGTGGCACACAACAGCAACGGCCAGGGCGAGAGCTCAGCAGCACTCAAAGTGGCCACCCAAGCTGAAGGTAACACACACACACACACACACACACACACACACACACACACTGTACAGTTAATTCATACGTGCTCCGTAAACGGCGTGTGCAAACATGACTGAAACCGCTGGCAGTTTGCTGGGAACATGCTCACACCAGCACTCCGGGGTAAACAAGATGCTCTCAAAAATGTGCAAATAGACGGAGGCCCAAACAAATATCCACTCACATGCAGCGTATGGTGGCTTCTGACAGACGCCCCCCGTCACCCTCAGCCTTCACACACACACTTCACACACACACTGGAGGCTGGAAGGGGGCTCTGTGCTGCAAGCAGACCACCCAATAGAAAACCTACTGCGAACCACTTCTTGTTTATTCCTCGGCGTTTCCTCAAACCTCACTGTGTGTTTTGGTGTTAGCTGAGCCTGCCCAGGTCAGGGTTCCCATGCAGCCTGGAAAAGTCTGGAGTTGTTTTCTTGTTTTCACTAGTAAGATCTGGATACGTATAGAAAGGGCACAAAGAGAGTTCCCTTCATAACAACCCTTGATTTTGGTGTCCTTCCCTCCTTGTCTTTTCTTCCTTTCTTTCTCTCATCATTTCTTCCTTCTTCATATTCTTCCTTCGGTCCTTTCTTGCTCTTTCCTTCTTTATTTTGTTATTTCTTTGCTTCTTCCTTTAGTTTCTTTCATTCTTTCTGTCTTTCTGTCTCATCGTTTATCCATCTACAGTTGTGGTCAAAAGTGTACATACACTTGTAAAAAA
>NW_015113821.1:124016-195590 GCF_001443285.1 Poecilia latipinna
CACTTATCCTTCTCTCTTGCTTTTGTCATCATGTTCTACCACTATCCCCTCCTTCCTTTCTTCCTTCTTTCCCTCCCTCCATTCCTTGTGTCCTTCCTTCCTCTCCCTCTCTTTCCTACCTTCTATATAAACTCTTGGTGAACATTTCTGTTCTATATTTGAAAATGGACCTAAAAGATTGAGACTTTAGCAAAGTCGAGTCTGGACAGATAATGAGAGGGAAAACAAGCGAGGCGTGAAACGGTTAAAATCAGATATGTCCAGATTATAGCACATTTTCTTTCTTATAGAAGGTAATAGAGCGGCTTTAAACATTTCCACTGGGGGAAAGCAAGAGACACCTTGACTTTGACGTTGGGTTATTTATTTTTTATTTTTTATTTTTTTAAGCGTTAGAGCCTCTTGGCTGCTCCTGGAGTTTCAGCCATGACTTCAGAGCTCTGTGGAGGGGATTCCCCCAGCACACCCTCAGACCGCGGACACGCCTCCCCTCCTGTCTGAGCTCCAGCTCCAGCTCTGTCTCTGTCACTTTGTAGGTCAGCTTCTGTTTTCCTACCTGTCCCTGTCGGTTTCTGGCCGGATGGCTCCACACAAACACACACGCAAACAAACACAAAAACACACACACTACACCTTAATGCCTTTGCCAGCAGGAGCAGAGCTGCCCACAGGGACGGCAGCGAGGGCGGCCTGTACCTTGGTGGTGTATCTTTAGTTTGAGGACATGCTATGAATTGCAGCTTAAACTGTTGACCTGCATCTGAGTGCCTGGTCTGTGCACACAGTGCTGCCCTGTTTTTTTTTGTTTGTTTTTTTTGCCCACAGGGACCAGAGCTAGTATACCAATACACACACGCACGCACGCACACACACACACACACACACACACACACCTTCTCCATTCATGCAGGCTGACAAATGGGAGGGGTGTCTTTCTTCTGTCAGCAGCACCTGCAGCTAAAGGTTACAAGTTTTGTAGAGAACAGAGGTACTGTCTGCCCTCAGGCAAATGCTTCAGCATCATTGTGTTACTTTTAATCTAAAATGCCAGAGCAGAGAAGGAGCAAGCATTTTTTTACTGTACCAAACATAGGGTTTTCAATTATTAATAACTAAAAATGATTAAAAGTTTTTTCTGTATTTGAGCTGTAATTTGACTTGACTTGAAAAGTATGCATTGTCCTTGATTTTCTTGCTTGTGGCTACAGCCACAGTTTACTGAGGGTCTTTTTATTTGCTGGCCAATACAAAGTGTTGCATAATTGAAAAGGAGAAGAAAAAGATACATGCTTTATTTGGTTATCTGTCTCCACCAGCTCAGCTTATCTACATACGTCTCCACGCCATTTTTGATACCATGGCAACATTCTTTTAAAGCAGTGGGTTCTTTCTAGTTGAGAGCAAAAATATGATTAATTACAAAATGACAATATTATAAACTTCTTAATTAGGGCAAACCTAATAATTATAAGTGAAACAGGTAAGTGAATTTGGGAAGCGTATCTCGACAGACCGATAGAAAACCGTCCCTGGTCTGTTTGTGTCTGTGAAGCTAATATTCACAGATAGCGGGAAATGTTAGCAGACAGCCAGAATATTTACACAGACAGCATTAGCTCATGTTGACCGGGTGGTTTACTACTTCATTGTTGTAGACACGGGAGCTGTACTGAGTTTTTAAGTTGATTTAAAAAAGTTAGTGTTAGCTTGTAGGGTTAGCTAACATGCTTGTTAGCCACCATGTTTGTGTTAGCTAACATGTAGCATCCTTCTGTATTTCCTATCCATCTACCTCATAGGAAAGATATTTCTGAAAACCTTTTCTGCCTTGTTGGCTAAAGAGGGTCGCATGTTTGTTTTTTTTGTTGCTTTTTTTCTTCCTGTAGTTGCCGCAATAGCAGAGAAGAAAAACATTCAACTTCACATTTTTCTAATTTTTGTTTGTGAACTCTTTTAAGAACCTGTTCCACTTCTTAACAATGCACCACTTTGGGTCGATCTGTAACAGTGGTTCCCAAAGTCGGTCCTTGAATTCTAGCATCCTGCATGTTCTAGTTCCCTCCCTGGTGGTAGTAAATACCTTTTCAGCATGTCAATGTTCTTCTTAGTGAGCCATCATTTGATCCAGGTGCATTAAACCAGGGAGACAACTAAAACATGCAAGATGCCGGCCCTCCAGGACCGACTTTGGGCACCACTGATCTGTTACATTAAATTCAAGTTAAAGGCTTCCAGGGTTTCTCAGTCGATCAACCCCAAATGTCACTAGTGTGATAATATTCCCCTTCTGCCACTGAGAAGGGGAATAATTTCATTTAAATCATAAAAAAGAGCAAAAAATAAATAAATAAAACAGAAAAATGTCCTCTGATAAGACGTAGTCTCTCTCAGTTTTCTTCCTGAACATTTCTTACAAATGTTAGTGAAATGTTAGCATAAATTTGACGTCTTACTTCTGGTTTTAGACATCTTGTAAACTCAGATTTCTTGAATTCCAGTCCAGTTGTCGTCTGGACTGGAATTCCCAATGATAGTTTGGAAGTTATTTCCACTTTTCAGCCCAGGTGTTACTCGGAGAGAATGCGTGGACAATAAAATATATATACATCAGTGGTTTTGTGGAAGCACAGATTTGTTTTATCCTAGAAAACATTAAAAATGCATCAGTGATTTAAGGCTGAGCCTCCCTCTCTCTTTTATCAGCGAAGCAACTGGGGTCTGAACCTAATCTAATAATGTGGCTTAGAAACAACCCAGAATTTATTTGCATTCAAAGTGACTTTACTTTCTCTGTGGGTACAATGGTATTTGAAAACATATAGATGTGTAATTGTTGCCTCTCGTGTTTTTTTTTTTGTTTGTTGTTCCCCCCTCCCCGTCAGTACAAGTGCCGGGTCCAGCTCCCAACCTGCAGGCGGTGTCCAACACTCCAACCTCCGTCTTCCTCAGCTGGGATAAACCCCTCACAGGCAACGGGGAGATCCTCTCCTACAAGCTCTACTACACAGACAGAAGTGTTAGCACCGAGGAGGTAGGACGTTCTGTCAGCAGCACATCACACACGGTCCCGGCCTGCATTTCTCTCTCCAGTTTCTTAGATTCAAACAGGACTCCTTCTCTCCAGAGCCAAAAAAAAAAAATGATGCTGTTGATCTATTTCACTTGACCCAATCTGATGCATCGCAGCCGTATAAAGCAGCTGAAGACGTCAAAACGTGAATATATTGGGGAGATTGTTGTCTGCGCAGAGATTTCTCTGTCTAATAGGAAGATAAATAGTTATAAAACACCAACTACAGAGATTCAAACTACACTTTTGGCATCTAAAAAATCTATTTGTTTTAACTGTGTTGATGAGGATTATTGTCCCACATAATGATTTAAGTCTGGATAAAGTATCCATCCCTACATGTGAAACGGTGATTGCTCTCTAATCCGGGGTTAATGTCACCAATGTCAACAGCTGCCGTCAGTGACAGTTTTACATCCCTCTGGAGGGATTTTGGCTCACTCTTTTTTGCAAAGTTGTTTTAATTCACCCACGCTGTAGGGTTTTAGACCTTGAAGTTGACTTCCATGTTTGCGTCATGGTAGATGTTTTCCTCCAGTTTCTGCTGTGGAAACACAGAGATGAGGAAAAAGTTCCCCGTTTCTTGAAAAAGTCCCCCCAGTGGAACGCGTCTGTAACTTTAGCAGCGTTGCCGAAGATGTAACTAAAACATTTATTCAAATGTTTGCCATTTGCATTGTGAGGATAAATCTTTTCCTCGAAGCTCATAATTAACAGGAATCAGGTTTTATTGAAGCATACTCAAACCCAGGTATCTGAAACCATAATCTCAGAAAAAACCTAATAGAGTTGGATTGAATGGATTTGCATTGTTAGCTACTACTCATACATTTATATTAACCGTTTGTACTTCCATGTAAAAAAAAAAAGCCTGAAAATGAATTGAAAAATCTTTAATCCAGGAGTAGAGGAAAATAGGAAATGTTAGATCTCCATGCTGTGCCTTAATGGTCCAAGCAATTGATTTCCATTTAGTCTGGTTTTCTGAGAAATTCATTCATTCTTGGTTCAGTCATCTACCACGCAAGTGTGCATCGAACAGAAAGAAAGCAGACAGGATTTGTCCGTGTTCTCGCAGAAGTAAGGGTGGAACGTAGCTGCTCAGATAGCGAATCAGCCCCAGCAGAGGCAGCAGCAGCATTGTGCAAGCCAGTCAGGCATTAAAAAGCCTTTAATATGATAATGGACGAAACGTCAGCCACTGCACTGAGTAATGACGCCTCGGTTCCCTGGAGAAGAGAGCTGGAGATGAGGTGGAAGAGGCGGGAGGTGATGGGAGAGGTGAACGAAACGGAGATGAAGTTGGAAGGACATCAAACATTGAAAGGTCAAACGGAAGTGAAGAGATCACGTACAAAGAACGATGCAGTCACAGGTGAACGTCTGAGCTCTGGGTAGAATTTGAAAGATCCATCTGCTGCTTTTTCTTTTCTTTCTTTTTTTTTTCCATTTTTTGAAACATCACAATTAAAGAGCTGGATGTAAACGGCCCGGAGTAATTGGGAATGCAGCGGCGTAACCAATTTGTGAAGCAAATCACACTAATCACAGAAGGGAGAGCGCGCGTCTCGGCGGAAGACGACATTTTTACAGCAAGTGAAAAACAGAAATTAGTGAAATGAGCCGACCAAAACAGGCATCTGTAGCTGCTGGAGCTGTCTTGTTTACAGCTTGTTTGTCTCAGATTTAAAGCCGGGATGCTGTCAAGAGTTTCTATTTTTTTGTGCATGTGGAGGCAATCTATTTTGTGCTTCTTTTTTTTTTTCTTTTTAGAATGAGTAAAGGACTTTCACTGCAAGCTTCATTGATTTTGCTCCGTCCTGTGTTTCAGGATGTTGACATAGACGGCCAGTCGTACACCATGGCTGGACTGAAGAAGAACACAGAGTACAGCTTCCGCGTGGTGGCCAACAACAAGCACGGCCCGGGGGTCTCCACAGAGGACGTCATGGTCCGGACACTTTCTGACGGTCAGTCGGTTGCTTAAATGTTGACCTGACACAATTTCAACATCTCCTAATGCTTGTTGTGAGTTTTTTTAACACTACTGGCACATCCTTAAACAGTCTTAAAATAAGCAAGTTGGCCCTAAATATCTAAATCACAGGGTTTAGATTTTCTCTTGACAGGACTATTTAATCTTGTATCTTCTCAGGGGAGGTGTAGGGGGGATTCTTACTGGACTTTTCTGTCTTGTGAACCAAGATGGTCGAGGCTTCCGCTAACCAGTTGCTAATATATCGTTGCTAGCTAGCTTTTTTTGTGTCTACCATGTGAAAGTGCAAATTTATCAAAAAATTGGAGTTCATATATTTCTATACTGACATATGTCTTGAGTTCCATCCATAATGGTCTTTAAAAGTCTTAAGTTTGGTGGAAACTGCAGAAACCCTGCACTAGATGTGTTGGGTTAGAAGACAAAGGAAGCATTGTTTGCCTCGAAGCCTTGATAGCTTACAGTAGTTTGCCAAAAGAGAGATGACAGCAGTTGTTGCCGGTCATCATTTATTTGGTTTTCAAGCGAAAGGACATAGATCAAAAAGTCCTGCATGGTAATATTAGAGGCTTTTAGAGGCAGAAAAGTTGCCGTTTGAGATTCAGGCTACATAATCATAAGATGTCTTGGTTTCTTTTTGTTAAGTTTTTTATGTCCGAGTGGCTCAGATTGAATGACAATCTTCTCTTTATTCTGATTTAGTAACTGATTATTATTTTCAGTTTGAAGCAAACAAATGAACTATTAAATACAAGTGACCTGGTTTCCATTTGGCAAAAACACAAAGTCTTACCATAGAAGTATTTTCAAGCTAGTTTCTAGTGCTAGTTTCTTAATATACTTAAAATTAAACAAAACTAGCTTACAAGTCACTTTTAATCAAGATATTGGAGCTTGGGTTTTAATAAATGGTTCCTGAATATTGATTTAAAAAACTACTACTTCCACTTGCATATTGTTGCATTAAAATACTTGGTGAGATTTTGTTCTTTAAATGCAGGAAGATGTATCGTTTCATCCACCAAACAGCCTAAAACCCACTTTGCCCAATAATATGGACAGCAGAAACCAGATATTTTATCTTGCATATATATTCTTCCAGATTGGAAACGTTTATTTTTCTATTTTGTCTTCACAGTTCCAAGCGCCCCTCCTCAAAACCTCACCTTGGAGGTCCAGAACTCAAAGGTAAGACAGAAATGGAGAAGCTAACGACTGGCTAGCCTAACCTGCAGCTGGTCTTGTTTTGTTTCTGTACCTGCAGCAGAGTGTAAAGCATTTGTTGCACTCCCACAGATTTCAAAATGCACAATGCAAACCATTGTACTCGAACGCATACAAATCAAAATCCAGGTTGTTGTTTCGTGCACCAAAACCCTCCCGGGTCGACTCGCGAGCAGAGAGCGAGCGGACACAAACAGCCGAGTAGATTTGTAGCCTGCAGGCCGCGACGTCCTTCCACGCCGCGCGATTAGCAGGAGCAGAGGCTTGTAGCCTCAGCTGGGCAAGGTGGCCCGCGAACCCTCATCGATCTTTTCGTCGTCGAGAGATTTGCCTGTCAGAAGATTTTATCCCGTATCAATGTGTACACGCAACCCGGCTTAACTGCCTACAGCTCAGATATATGTTGATACAGAAGAACAGAAGTGATGCTTTTAGCAGCAGCTACTTGAGAGAACCTCCACATTTCCCCAGCATTTAACGTAAATGTCTGCCTGTGTTGTTTCGCTCGCTCCAGTTGCTGAATTTACTGAGACATGCCACAGTTCTCGTGTGAAGCTCTCGATTGGACGCAGCTCACCAAGGTGGCTGCTGGCTTTGGCGAGCAGCGGCCGCCGTTAAAACCAGAAGCAGGCCTCGACCTCCCGCCGTTTGAGCCATTTGATCTTCAAACAGAGAGCTGTGGGCCTGCTTTTTGTATATCTCCATGAGGGTGATGGATTAAATTTTACAAAAGATGTTTATTTTTTGTTTTTTTTCCCCCACTCCTGACATGGGAGACAGCGAGTCCAAAAAGAAAACTGTAAAGAAAGAAAGATGGGAAAAACCTCAGGGTGCGAGGATCGACTTCTGAAGCAGCACTCTGAGCCCTTCACTGGTCGATGCAAAGCCCAAATTGGGGGCATGGAGGAGGGGGAACTGACAGACAATCCTATCACAGCCTCCCAGCTTGTGTGCAAACTGACCACCCCTGCTGAGGCATGCTTGGATGAGTTTTTTTTTTTTTTTTTTGGTGAGAAAACACCCTTGAACTAATTTTAAGACTGAAATAAAGAGGATACTCTCAAAGGAATAGTGTTGTGAACTGATAATTAAAACCCAGAAAAGGCCAATTTAAAACTAGCTTTAATTATTATTTTATTCTCTTTTTTTGTCTCTTTGTTGAAAGTGCATTTAATTATTACCATTAGGAAAACAATGTTTAGGCGATTTAAAAGAGAAATTACACAGTTGGCTGTGCGGCAAAATGGAAAGAGGAAAACAAATGGGTGTTCCTTCCCCTTGAAGTTCTTCACGTTTCATCTCGCTACGGCCACAAGCTTCGCTGTGTTTTATTTGGCAATATATTCTAACTCAGGGGTGGGCAATCCTGGTCCTGGAGGGCCGGTGTCCTGCAACTCTTAGACGTCTCCCTGGTCCAATATACTTGAATCCAATTGCTGAATCACCTTCTAAGTGCAGTCAAGTTCTCCAGAGTTCTGCTAATGACCTCATTATTTGACTCGGGTGTGTTGAAGTTGAGACACATCTAAAAGTTGGTGGAGACCAGCCCTCAAGGCCTGGAGTTGCCCACCCCTGTTCTAACTAAATGCAGTTCTTAATTTTGCAATGGAAGGAGAATTACTCAAGGTTTTTACATTTCTTTTCAAAATGAAAATCTGAAGTGACTTAAATTCAGTCACCTGGATAATCCTTAGTCTCTGTTAACAGCTGCACGTCTTTTAGTGTACGTCTCCGCTAGCTTAGACACTGAGCTGTTAGCCTATTCCTGTTTACAAGATCAATGAAGGAGCGCCACACACTTTGATCTAAACCATTCTGCTGTAGTTCTGCCTGCCTGGTTAGGGTTGTTACCTTGTATTTGGCTCCATGTTCCCAACAACTGATACGTTTCCCAGGGTGTTCATGTATCCTTAGAAAACTGTTCTAAAATCTTAAATTAATTAAGGCTTGCAACATAGCAAAAAATAACCTTGCTACCTATCTAGGGTATATTAGCTAGTTCTAAAGTTAAGGCCTGCTATATACCCTTGCTACCTCGCTCAGTAGCAATATTCCTGCTAACTATATTAGCAGGTACTCCCTCCAAACTAACTAACTAGCTAGCTGTATTTTTGTGTCTATCCTAGTTTATGTGCAAATTTATCACGCTGGTCTTAAAAGGTCTTACATTTGAGTTGGTGAAATATGCCAAGACCCTGGTTTCCATTTTCCTTATGGAGAGAATCTTGCCTTTTTATTATCCAATCAAAATAACAGTCATTTCATTTCAACCCCCCAAAGAACGTTTTGTCAGATGCTGATCTCTCCCAGCTTCAAACTTGGCAAAAATGGCCTCTTTAGTATCTGTTGAAACGCACAAGTTTTGTGATATTTTCTTACCAGTCACTGTCTGTGCAATCTCCTATCTTCTGGTATGTCCACTCGCTTCTGAGTTCTGGGCAAAATTCAAAACTGTGAGATGATCAGTATCTGATTCCTAACCAATAGGAACAGGTCTCACATTGTTCCTCCTTTGGCCCTGGATGCTCAAGTTCAACCAAAAATAGGGAGCCTCAAAACCAAACGTTTAAGAATCATAACCAAATATTTCTGAAATGTGCAGGCATTGCAGGCATAAGTTTCTATTTTTCACTTCACAAGAAAAAAATAACGGTAAAGAAAAAATAGGTTTTGTTGGCAAAACTTTACTTTTAAAAATAAAACGTCTCATTACAATTCTAAACGTCTATATCAGAGTCTATACTTTTGATCAAAATTCATTTTCGTTTTATTGAATAATAAATTTCCCTTCATATCCCTGCTGTGAAAGAAAACATCCTGAAGCACGATTCTTCATAATATGACTTTTTCCACATGTTTGAAGGAGGGTTGAACCTTCAAATGCGACATAATGTGAAAACCTTGATGTAATTTCTGTCATGTTGATGTTTTTTCGTCTATTTCCTGTCATCTGCTGCTCACCTCTTCCCTCCTGTGAGTTCGCAAAGTCAATTAAATGTGTTTTTGCGATCTGGGAGAAGATGAAAGAAAGGCAACACGCATCCCACTACAAGCGGCCCACAGTGTAATAAGAAAAATGGAAATAATTGAACACACTTAACCCAATTTTAATTTGCTCAATTCCCTCGACTCGGCGGGGGAGGAGCTTGAGCGTGTTTTCAGGCTTCTTGTGCATCGGTGTGACAGTGAGAAAGCGTTAATTAACTGCTCTCCCACGCTGAGCTACCCCCCATCTATCTCTTTAAACACACACCCAAACTCCGATGCCTTTATCCTGCAACAGCGCAGCCTGCCAACAAAAGGCCCCAAATTCATCTCTGACTAGAGTAGCTGCGCGGCTTCAAACTCGGCGCACACCTCGCCCATCAGGACTCCCGCTTCCATTATTCATGTTCGTTTCGCTCGTAATGCTCGGGTTGACACTCGCGCTCAAAGGGGTGTTTGTTTACGTGAGGCTTGCCTGTTGGCGCCCCACGTCAGGAGGAAGGGGAGTGCAGAGGAGGGAACCTGGGGAGCCACATCAACACAAAGGGCTTTCCCCCCCACCACCAACCTTTTGTGTGAATGAACTTATAAGGTTACCTTTTATAGTTGCGGCCTTCAAATGTTTTGCTATCATTTGATAGATTCCCTCATTGCTTTTCAGAGCATCATGGTTCGGTGGCAGCCGCCTCCGCTCAGCGGCCAGAATGGGGAAATCACCAGCTACAAGATACGCTACCGGAAAGTTCCACGGAGGAGCGAATCGGCTGTGACCACTGCGGGGACGGAGCTCTACAAGCTCATCGATGGTGATGTTTCGCTTGTGATAGTCTGGATGTTACTCCTGTTACAGAGAGACAACTTCGTAGGCACCATCTTATACCGATACCGCTGGTAAAGATGGGTAGAAAGCCTTAGCGTAGCATAATCACACACACAATGAAACATGTAGAAAACATTTAGTTGAGCTTATTGAGTCAGAAAAATATTATGTGAAGAAGTTTTTCATTTTTGCAAAATCATCAGTGACACTGGTTTTGGTACCCCTACTGTTACAATGCAAAATATTGACAGCAGGGGTACAAACTTTGGTACTTTGAGTCTCAAAAAACTGTAGAATTTGGTTAATTTTATGTCTGAGGAACTAATTCTGTGTTGATTTGGCCATACGGTAGCCTGGCCAGCTCCTTCCTACGCAGTTCATCTCGATTCTCATCTCCCCTTCAGGGCTCCGTCTGGGATTTCTCCCATTGACCTGGATTTCTCTGGTAGAATTTCAACCTGGTCAATTGGTGAACCAAAAGAAATGTGAACGATGATATCAATTTACTAAATGCTTTGATCAAATCCTTTAGTAAACACCAAATGGTAACATTTGGGTTGGAAGGACAGAAAACTGTTTTTCCAGGCATGTCTCTCAAGTAACCAATTAGCAATTTAAATCATGTCAAAGGGTTGAAGCCCACAAAATGTCACCATATGCTTAAGTTGTCCAGCAATGAGGTTTCTGGGTTTGTAGAGTTTCTGCAGTAATGAAGAAACTAAAGAGGGATTCACGTACTATTCATTCTTATATCAAGTGTTAGGGATTGCAGATGGATTGTGCACACAAATATGGCAGCAACATTCTGCAAGAGAAAAATTATTTAAGTTCGTATCATCAAAGTGTTAAACATTCAAGTAGAATCAAAGTAAAACTACAAAGATTTGCACAATTTGAGGGTGTTTTTTCTTTTCCTGTGTTCTAATTCCTACATAAATAGCTTTTGAATCATTGAACATTGCAGCTTGAACAAGCTGTCTTGTGTACATAACAGATATTGACTCTGTTCTGGTTTGTGTTCACACTTGTCTTTAAAGCTGTAAACAGTGTGAAAGGAAATTGTTTTTTTTTTTTTTTGTTTTTTTTTGCTTTCGACTTAAAACTATTGATGGTTCTCTTGTCGGAAACAAATATTGTTGTAATATGATTGGACATGTGTTTTATAACATGCCCTAACTCTAATCAAGGTGGATTATACTTGCTTCTGCACCCAGACAGCATTTTCTTTCCTTATTCTTTGGATTGTTTTGTTGTTAAATCGTTCTCGCCTTCAAACTCCAGTTTCTCAGTGCGTCTGTTTGATGCGCTGCAATATTTAAAACCCAAACTCGTCATGAACCTGCGCTGATTTACATCGTCTGCCGGATCATGGGTCTTCAGTTTCATCTAAATACTTTGAATTAGAGTTACAAGCCTCGCTGCCTTAAGACTACACGCTCGCTACCAACCGCAGCCCGCACGATATCGCCAGAAATGGTGATTAATATTAGATGTTGTCTCAGCAACTTTCAAGTGGCCCGGCCTCCCGCTGCGTGCCGCATCAAAGAGAATTTACACTTAAAAGTTGATTTTGGAGATCATTCCAGGAGGGGCGGAACAGAGGGGGTGTTTGTTGGTTCAGAAGCTTTAAGAAGGACGTGTTGTAGCCTCGAAGGCATAGATGGCAAGGCGGTCTTTAGAAGACACCCTCAAGGGGGGGACGGGTGGGGAACAGAGGGGTGTTGGAACAGCGAGTACAGAAAGAAATGACTAGAGGATTAGAGCGTAGCGTGCAAATAGCACAATATGATGACAGTGACAAATTTTATTGCAAATTAATACAGAAGCACCCCATTTGTCAGCAGGCACCCACCGTCATCCACGAGTACTGAAAGCAGCACCCAGCAGCGGTGCGGCGCCCTCAGAGGGAGATGTGCCCATAAAATATGAATCAATGTGAAGTTCGGCTTTATGTTCTCTGGGAGAACTGACTGTTTCGCTTTTTTGTGCCTCCATTTATCTCGTGGTTTCATTGGTTTAGCTTTTTTTTATAATGGCGCATACTTTTTTGTTCGAACCACTAAAAACTTTAATTAAAAGTTGAGAATTACCTCCTGATCGTTTTCAAAATGAACAAGTCGTAAAGAATGTTCCCTGGGATTGCTGCGGCTGCTGCCTCCACTCTGGAGCGCGCTGTGTCAATTTAGTCAGTTATTATTGTTTTTATTATTAATAGAAGCAATATTTTTTTATATATCAGTAATGTAATCAAGGACTTTTATGTAGTTATTTTTTGCTTTATTATTTAATGTTTTTTTTCCTCTTTCTTTCTGTGAAATCCGTGAAAAACAGAAGTCTGTCTGTCTGCGAAGCCTCACCTGTGAACCTGGGTTTGCCTGTTTAGGTCTGGAGCCCGGAACCGAGTACTCCTTCCGCGTGTCGGCCGTGACTGTGAACGGGACCGGACCGGCCACCGAATGGGTCCCAGCAGAGACTTTTGAGAGCGACCTGGATGGTAACAAGTCCTTCTCTTCTCGTTTTAATCTAGACTAAACCGGATCTGCTCTGTGCGCTGTGGCCGCTAAGCTTCTGTACTGAACTTTTCTTTCCTGCATTTCCTCCCAATAGAATCCCGCGTACCGGACCAGCCCAGCTCGCTGCACGTCCGCCCGCTGGTCAACAGCATTGTGGTGAGCTGGACGCCGCCGGAGAACCAGGACATCGTGGTGCGCGGCTACACCATCAGCTACGGCATCGGGAGCCCCCATGCTCAGACCATCAAAGTGGACTACAAGCAACGCTACTACACTATCGAGAACCTCAGTATGAACGGGTTTCCTTTTGGGTTTGGGTTTTTGTTACAAACGTAATCTCGCTCGAGAAACTGTCCTGTACCGCTAATTAGTTTCTTGTCTTTGCGCTTAATATGGGTTCTTACAGCAGGAGTGTTTCCTGAGGAGGTAAACGGATCAAGTCTGATTTTAAAAACTGCATTTAATGAACTAACGAGCAAAGACGCAGACACCCGAATGCTGTGAAACGGTCCATTGCTACCAGGTAGTGGAGACTGAAGGAGTTAATTAGAGCTTCACCTACTGCTGAGCCACTAATTACATTGATTGGACTAATAGGCACACACTCGTTAAAGGTCTGAACGTTCAAATAAAACTATTTTTGCGAAGCTAAAAGAAACTGGGGATGTGCAGCTGCATCTCCGTTTCACAAAATATCAATTAGGGTTGTAAACAATCCGATATTAGACGTAAAATATCGGTCCTAGATCAACCAAAAATAAATATCGGATTAAATCGTCCTGCATCTAAACTGTCCAATAGAGGCCCGCTGATTGAAACACTGCGCTCCAGCATTTAGTCTGGCCCAGGATTCCTCCGGTATCCCACATGCAGACCAATTGGTTAATAGTGAATGGGTCATTTGTTCTCATACAACTGACTCAGCAGGAATATCATTTGGTAAAGTGTTTTATAACACTACAGAATAAGTAATAAAATTATGTATGATTCATGCTGATATCGTATTGTGTAGATATCTGTATTTGCCGATGCTCAAAGCTACAATATCGGTATTGTATCGCAAGTGAACAATTGTATTGGGACACCCCGATATCAATATGTATTTTAGTTGTATTATTCCAAAAATGAGCCTCATGAATTGTACTGGCTCATTAAACACAAACTGTAATACTTCAAATATATATTTCTGCAACATTTGATGATTACAGGAAACCAGAACCCCAAAATTTAATAACACTTAAAACCAATAAAGCAAAGATTGTTTTGTTTTTTTTGTTTTTTTTACTACGTTTCGACTACTGTAGAGTACATGCATTCAGCGTTTGGTCAGATCTCTGTTTGCATTAATGACAGCATCCATGCAGCGTGGCATGAATGCGATCAGCTTCCCTCACAAACTTCCCTCTCTGCTCATGTAAGGCTTTGGTTATCCCTGGTGTTTGCGTAGCTTTTCCTTCCACTCAACCTTCCATGAATATGACACTTTTTCTGGGAAGCTGGATTTAGGGTTTTCCATTAGTTTTAAGCCATAATCATCAACATGAACAGAAACAAACATTTGACATGTATAATTTTTCATGTAATTAATCTATTGAGTGCCATCTTTTACTTTTGCTAAAGTAATTAATTTCATGTCGTACTAAAGCTCTAGAAAACAGCAAATTTTCTTCAGTGGGAATGGAGAGCTCTTTGTTGCTGCATCTATTATGTTGACAATTGGCCTTTTTTTTTTTAATTAGATAATTGATCACTATCTTATGCTGCGGTTGAAGAATCAGGATTGTGTCCAGAAGTGAGTGACGAAGTGGAAAGGAAGCTTTTGCCAATGTCTCGGCATTCATAATTAAAGCTCTCGTCACGATCACTTCGAGTGGAGCTTGTGTGTTCAAATATTCGTGGCGCTAATATCGCAATTACGATGCGGAGAGTCTCTGGAGTTTGGCTTGATTAGACCGGCTGCGTCAGGTCGTCTCTCTCTCTCTCTCCCTCTCTCTGTCTCTCTCTATATCTCTCTCTCTCACCGATCTCTGTCTCTCGTCCCGCAGACTCCGGCTCCCACTACGTGATCACGCTAAAGGCCTTCAACAACGTGGGGGAGGGGATCCCCGTGTACGAGAGCGCAGCCACCAGAGTGCAGTCAGGTACGAACTCTACGAATCTGCGGCTTTTACAGGGAATAAAAAGGAAAAACAGCAGAGAGAAAGAATTCAGTGACCGCATTAGGAGCTGAGAGCAAATCAGCTTTCCTTTTCCTGATCACAGCTGATACGGAGGGGGGGAAAAAAAGAAAGAAAATGCTGCTCATGCTTCTCTGGATTCAGTTGACATTTCTCGTTGCCCTCTCTCTAACCTGGCATCATTATCAGACACAGTATGTCTCGACTCTAAATTACCAGGCAGAAAATGGGTCATCAGCCTGTCTCGCTGCTTTAATTAACTCTCTTCAATAGTGGCCTGTAAGTATACCCAAGTCTCTCCTTCTTTTTTTTTTTTTAATCAAATGATCAGAGCCTCAAATGATGCACCTATATGAGCAGACCTGATTATTACGATAGGGAGCATGAGGTTTTTTAATCCACGTTTTAATTTGCTAGCACAGGCAGAAATGTTATAGAAAAGTAACTTTCGTGGAGAAAGGCGGGACGTTTAGGGGGCTGAAGATAGCTTTGTGTTTTGTTTTGTTGTTTAAAAAAGGATCTAATCCTTAATATATGATATCATTTAGAAATGCTTTTTAAGGTAAGTGTATTTCAGAAGGTCTTAGAAGGTTTTTAGAGTTTTTGTTTTTGCTAACTTTGAAAATATTTAGCGCACTTAGGTTCCTCCACGGTAATTTTTCCAGATAAATACTAAAGGAAAGATGAGGTGATCTTATTCATATAGCACATTTTCAGCAACAAGGCAGTTCAAAGTGCTCTGGTCAGATGATACCAAATTTAACATGCTTGCTACATGTGCAGAAAAACTAGCAATTTGCGTTATATTTTTAAGAACACAAGAGCTTAACTTAATTTTTTTTATTATTGTATCCCAAAAATCCTAATAATTGCAATTTAAATTTTCAGCAAATGCTATACAGTAGCAACTTACAAAATTTTAATAGACAAAAGGTTGCTTCTCATGTCTAAAATTAATTTTAGCAAATAAATATTACTTAAAAATTTATAAAAGAAAGTCAAATTTAGCAGAAGTGTCATAAGGCTTAGCGTTTATCCATCTAATGTTAAACGTTGCGAAAGTCTAGTGAGAGTTGATCTGCCCAGGCGTCTCATTGCAGCCCAGTAAAACCGTTTTGTTAGCTAAATAATAAGGACAACCTGTTTGGCTGCCTGCCAGGTGACGCACACTTCATCAAGCCTCACTTTTTAACAATTAGAGGCAGAGCATGTGTCGCGGCCCGTGGAGCCTCATGAAGAAGAAGTGCGAAACGCTTCCAGTTAGACCACATGTCGGCTGAGTTCACGCAGTTCGTGTGACGGTGCGAGGAGATGAGCAGCAGCGCGCTCCCCGGCACGTCCCAGAATGCCGTCTGCACCCGCCTCCCTGCTCCTCCTTGATCGCTGCAGTTTGTCTCCGCTGCAGCACTGTTGCACCATGGAACACAAGAGGGGCGGGGTGCCTGGCGACATGAGTCACGTCAACATGCTTTGAGAGGAGGAGGGGGTGCCTGAGTTTTAATACGTGTACACACACGCACATGGTGCACACTTGTCTCTAAAAAAGCTCCCTCTCATCCTAACTCCCTTACTCACTCTGTGCACTCGCGCAAGACCCCCCGTGGTGACTTTGGCAACCCCTTCGTCAGATCCAAATGCTTCCTCTCAAAAGCAGAACCGAAAAGCCCGCCACCGCCGTCTTCTGCCGAATTCTCGGGGGCACGTTCCCCTTCCTGCCAGTTTGTTCGAGTCGGAATTAAAAAGACGGCGCTGACCTACATATGGTGCTTTACTTTTGGAAAAAGTGAAGGAAAAACTTGGTGAACTTGGGCTGAATACTGGATGACAGTGACATCTTAACTTGAAAATGGAATAAGTGAGGGAGGTGTTTCACCCACGTGTAATGCTGCATTTTAAAAAAATTTTTAACCCGCGACTGATTCTCAGCAAAGAAGAGCCGCTACGCACGTTCTTCAAAGCTGGGTAAAGAAATACAACCTTCGTGCCACTCTAAAACCTCAGGGCCTGACTGCAACCACGAGAATGCTTGGATTTTCAAAATGCTCTCACTCTCTCACACACACGGTTCCATCTTGGGGATATAATGAGGGCACCTCCGTACAAAGAGTTGTCAAATGGAGCGAGTAGAGCACCGCCAGGTGATCGAGGAGGAGTGTCATCACGGGTGACCAGGCGAAGCTTTTTCTCCCATCATAACTAAACCGAGTTCAGAAACAGGAGCAGTGAAACCAGAAGCTCATCCTTAAAGGATTCATTCTGCAGAAACTGTCTGTCGCTCGACCTCCAGACCTGCATTCTTTTTTGCTCTGTGGAGGCAGTTCACACCGACAACTTCCTGTGGTTTTTACGGACCACTTGCCAACCCTGGTGCTCTCTTGCATTAATGCTCCCAAACCAAATCCGAACAGTCGACGCACAGCCACGTGGATCTGGGACGTTGGTTCGATACAAACCCCTGATACTGGAAGCGAACTAAAGAGAAATATCGGTGTTGATGTATGAGCCCATTTTCACTTAAAACACGGTATAAGACTTCTGAGCCATCATACAAAACTTCGCAGAGAGCTCTCTCAAAATAGTTCAATCTGGACCTGGCGTCGAATTCAGCAGGCAGATGTCTCTCTCTGCGGACAAAATGATAATTTTCATCTATGTCAACGAGAGCCGATTTCTGCACTTCAGACGATGTGGGGAGCCTATAGGACTAAAGAAACAAGTTCTTTGCTTGGCAAGAAAACCACAAGTCAGTACTGGTTAAGAAAAATGTAATCAGTGCATCTTTAATATTTAGTTTTTATATATGACTGTAGTCTATACCCATAGTCATAGAACACATATATGCAAACAGAATACACAGCCAACAATCAGCGATTAAACTAAACCAATGTAGATAACTTACGAGTCATATTAGTTAGTTGATAGATGAGCTATCATCAAAATGTGGACCAAACTATGCCCAAGTTATACAGACAGGCATCACAAAGACTGGTTCTGTTCAGGAGACTGTGAGACTTGTGACAGTCAGGGGCTCCTTCAGATTCACTGTAATACAGACTGCTACAGGGTGTCCTTCCTGACCACATCCGTCAGCAACAACTCCTCTTTGAAGAAACTTGGATAAAATTTTGGATTAATAGAGAATTTTGTGCCATTTATGAGCTACGTTATGTTAGGGTTTGTTCTAATATGCTAAATAATGTTCTTTGTTTTTCACTGCGAGGTGCTAAAAAAAATATAGCAAATAAAAGTTGCAAAGAACAACTTTTATTTGCTAAAATAAAAGCAGAGAGAGACATCTCTCTCTCTCTGCTTTCAGAATTCAGCAGGCAGACATCTGCCTGCTGAATTCGACACCAGGTCCAGGTCCACACGGTGTCAAGACTTTGAAAGTCTTGACACCGTGGTGGATGATCCATACAGATTAATGAGTTAAGCCGTGATTCATACATATACTAAATCAGGCAAGTGGATTTCTTGTGTGCTAAATTCTGAGCTAACGTGGCTCTGAGCTAAACCAGGGAAGCCTTCCACAGTCGGCCTAATTTGCCGTGCGTGTTAGGCTCCCTTTTCTTTCAGGTGATTATGCAAAGTTGGACATTTCTTCTTCTTCTTCACCCCCCGCCCCCCTTTTCGAATCTGCATATTGGATAAAATGTTACACAGTTGTCACGTTGCGGTTTCTCACCGAAGGATGTCTTGGAGTGCCACCTACCGAGTGAAGGCTTCAGTTCGCATAATGCTGGGCAAATATCAGAAAAGCTCTCCCTGCCGCTCTTCAGCAGAGCGTTTCCCTTTTTGTTTGTGAGCTGCAAATTAGAAGCAGCACAACGCTTAAATCCTCAGTTCCTCCTCTTGTTCGCGACCCTTCTCTTTCTCCTCCACCGCCGACAGGCTGAGTGCTTAAAGCCTCGGTTTTCCTCTTGCGGTTTTGAATGCGACAGCAACATCTTAAACTCTTTTTGTGCCCTCTCGATCGTTCTCTTTGCATGAAAGTTGCTGTTTTCTGAAGCTGGATGATGTAAACACGTGTCAGAATTGCTTCTCTTTGAAACAACTGGGTGAAAACGTTCTCGTCTTCATGAGCAGTTGCATGTACGCCGCAAAAACACAAAATCTTACCGCATATTTTCAGCCTAGTTTCTAGTGCAAATATCTCTGTACACTTGAATTAAGACAAAACTAACTTACAAGTAACTTTTCAGAAAGAAATAGGAGCTCTAGGCACAAATGCATATTGCTGCATGTGTTTCAAGTAACTGCTACCTTCAGTCATATATCAAACATGACTTTTTGTGTTTGAAGGTGGCGCTAGGTCCATGCAGTAGTTTTACACACTATAATTGATGTAAAGTTGGAAAAAAAAAGTTGATTTTGCATAACACTGCCCCTTTAATATTGATGTAAAAGTATTAGTTATGAGTGAAATAATCTGCCAGTGCAACAAGACATTTCAATGTGTAATATGGGAAAAACATCTTGTTCCACTGGGAGATTATTTCACTTACAACCAGCACTTTTTCATCAAGATTAAGGAATTACTGACTTAAAACAAGCTCCTATTTCTTACTGAAAAGCTAGAAATAGCTGGTTCTGTCTTATTTCAAGTTGACTACAATATCTGCACTAGAAAGTAGACCAGATATTCTTGGTAAGTCTTTGTGGGTTTTGTGGTGTCTTTCACTCTGGTTTCCCATTTGCAGTGAATCTTGCCATGAATAGCTGATCTCCTCCTGTCTCTCCGTAGTGCTGCCGTCACTTTAGCTTCACACACTGTCGGGTAGATTTCACACAGCAACCAGTTCTATAGGTTTGCTTGTTCTAGAGGTCAGTGTCTGTTATTTTTTCTAATAGTGTCCTCTCTTTTTCTCTTCCACCTTCCCAATCCCACCCAAAACCCCACCCCTTCTCCCCTTTCCCTCCTCCTTCCTCCCCTCCTCCTCCTCACCACCACCGACCTTCATTTTTAACGCATTAACCTTTTATTTTTCCCTCCTCTCCTTCCCTCCACCGCTCCTGTTTTGACTCCACTCTCTCATCCTCCACGCCACGCTTCCCGTTGTGTTTTTAATTTTTGTCCTTTTTTTTTTTTATTGTGTGTGTGCAATCAATGCATGCGGGCTTTTTACTGCCTGACACGCAGACCCCATAGACCCCGATGTTGACTTGTACGAACTGTTCCATGCTCCATACACCCCAGCGCCCGACCCCAGTCCCATGATGCCTCCCGTCGGCGTGCAGGCCTCCGTGCTGAGCCACGACACCATCAAGGTGACGTGGGCCGACAACTCGCTGCCCAAGAACCAGAAGATCACCGACAACCGCCACTACACCGTGCGATGGAAGACCAACATCCCCGCCAACACCAAAGTGAAGGTGAGAGACTTTTCCCTTCAGTTTAGTTCAATTTTAAATCTCATTTACTCGAGTTATAGCCCTGCTTTTGTTTATTTAAAGGGTAATTCACTCCAAGAAAAGCTGAATTTGTTCCCTCTAAATAAAACATTGCTGATATCTAATACCCTTTGAATTCCTTATTTTGCTTTTACTTGTCGTGCGTTCTGACACCACCAAAGGTGCTGATGTGCAGGCAGTAATATCGCATGATGGCACAGAGCGAAGTAATCTGTCGGCGGCTCTGGACCTCAGGGGAACCACAGTGCTGACGTTTGTAACGGAGAACAAAAACATCTGTTGTCATTTAAGCGTCTGAGCTATAAAGCGACAGACAGATGCTTCACTTGCTTTTGTTTTATGTGCAACATGTAAAAATTCCAGACTGATAACACAGTGCACTACCCTTTAAACAGTTTTGCACCAAAAAGAGAGTTCTATGTAAACTATATGATGTTGTCTCACCAGAAGCTATAAATGCAATGTAATGTGATCTGTAGTATCTATAATCTTGCAGTCTAGTTTCCCCCTCCACGTTTACTACCGTCGTTAATAAACATGCATAAAACGGCTTAGAATTGAGGCGCATCTTTTGCAGTTGTATGTAACGCCGCAACTAACTTTTATTTTGGTAATTGATTATTCTAACAATTATTCTGATAATTAATTAGATAAAAGAAATTAGCCTATGTTGCAGATTTTACAGATTGTATTAGTGGAAATACACTAAAAGATGCAAATAAATAATTGATTTCCTTTTGAAATAAGAAAAATAAAACATTTTTTAACCTAAAATGGAATAAAATAATTTTTCACTAAACATATTGGCATAAACATATTTACAGACAGAGGTTTTATTTATATATATCTTAAATGCAAAATGTAGATTTACTTTGTATCAGCAAATTGTCTTTTTGTAGAGTCTGTGTACTCTAGTCAGCGCAGCTTATTCATTTATTTAATGTCATTTAGCAAAGAGGTCATTGACTTTGCAAAAACTCTCTCATCTTGAGCAAGCATGAGGCGACAGGGGAGAGGAACAGCTTCCTTTTGAACAGGAAGGAACCTCGAGCAAAACCAGAGTCCATCAGCTCTGATCTGTACTGTGGGTGTTGGCAGAACAAGTGGGAATCTTAGAGTGATAGCTGACAGCATATAAAGGCGATAAAGAAATACATTTATAAATAAAACTGTTGTTGAGGCTGTTTGTGTTTTAGTTCTTATTTTGTTGACAAAAGAGTATTTTTCTGAATAGAATTCAACAAGCATATTGCCACCGTTATGTTGTGGATGGAAACTGAAAGGGTCAGAAACCTTTTTAAATGAGACTCAAGGACATGACGTGTGGGAGGCCCAACCTGATGCAGAGAAAACGCTGGACACATTTTCAGTAGTTTATCAGAAGATATTAAATAGCAGTAGAGGCCACTCACATGTCCAGATTATTGACTGTTGTGGACAGAAGCAGTTTTGCAGGGCAGCTACACTCAACACGCTCCTTGTGAAGGAAAACGGACGATGCTAATGAGTAGTTGTAATCTCAGAAGGATTATTCCTATAATTTGAAAATCGGTTTGAACATTGTTTTCCGGACAGAAACAGCAGGACTATGAATATTTATCCCCAGGCAGAGCCGCGGTTTGAATTTCATAGCTGTTTGTTTTTAGCCTGAGTAACGGCTAAGGATTTGTGCAAATTAACTTTTAAATGTTTTTTTGAAGGTGAAATTCAAATTGCAGTTTTCTCAGTTTGGGGTCGTCACGTTTGCCTGCATCCTTCTGGTTTTGGTGAACGTGTGTGGAAACAGTGACCGAGTAGAGCTCAGATAAAGGCTTGAGTTTACTGATAAATTATTCAACAAGGACAAGACAAACAGAGGCAGAGGAAAAAAGAGAAGAGGGTGTAGATCTGACAACGCATTCCCCGTGCCGCCAGCTCACGGGACGCACCAAAATAAACGAACGCAAGCCGGGAAGCCACACTGAGTCAGCTGACGGGCTTCAAACGCACGCTGCTCGACGTCAACGAAAAGAGATTCGTGATTTATTTATTGTTATTCCGGGGAAAACAGAGGGGGAAAATGCCATTTAAACACTGCGCGATAAATGGACCATAAAGTAAATCAACACAAGTTCAACACGAACAGCTCAGTCTTTTGTTACAAGTGGATGCTCTAAGTGGTCTGATTCACACAGCGTGACAATAATTAAAGAGCAGCTCGGGCTTATTATGTTTCTGTCCTGTTAATGAAATCACATATATTAAGACGGCGCTGCGCTCTGGAAACGTCGTCCTGTGTCTCCTTGTGTTTTTCTGGCGTTCTACAGACACAAACAACAGAAGCGCTGTCACTTTAATGCCTCTCTTAGATCGAGTCTAACCAGACAGGCTTGTGCATTATTGAGGGAATGACTGCTCTTAAACTGGCTGCGTGCAGCTAAAGAGTGGAGCGCTTTGCCGGCTTACCCCACTGCCCTCTGTTTGGCAGCCCCCCGGCGGAGAACTGCCGTGGCAACCAGCTCCTTTGCTTAACCCGATTCTCCCACTTATGCTTTATTTTTTCATGACGGCCCGACTCAGTGGAGAGCAAGTAAAATGGTTGCATAAGTCAGTGTTTAAGCATGTCCGCAAGGTGTGTTTATGGTTTAAGTGTTTCTTTGTGGTTGTAGAGCCCATTTGTTTTGTCTAGACTTCTCGCGCAGGTTTGAAATTCTTTTAGAGAGCCTGTTTGCGGTTCTGTTAAAGAGCACTTCAGTATGCAGAAAATTGTTTTTCTCGTCACCAGAGTGCAGTAAGCCGTGAGAAAACGGCGACCTGCAGTGTTTTTATTTGCTCAGACTTTTCCGACGTATTGTTTTTAGTAGGTGTGTAATGGTGCACGTAAATCAATTCAGGAGGTAGACGCCTGGCCATTTTTTGTGCGTTTGGTGTGATTAGCAAACTGCTTCTAGCACCTTCTCCATTGTGAAGCCTCACTCTAGCCGGTTAATGTCTGGTTCGGTTCTAGTCAAATTGGCTGCGTCTCTATCGGCGGTGCGTTCCTCACTATGTGGACGTGAACATTGGCGGGGGGCTGTGGTTGACGCTCTAATTATGTCATTTTGTGCGAGTACTCTTGGGCGCCCAGTTTCTCCAAAATGTACGTTTGTTGCGCATTCCTCCAATCCAGTTGATGCTGGATGAGCTCTTCCGCCACAATTGATAAAAGAGATTTGGACGTCAAGGTTTTACTATTTTTGTCATCATGCCAACTTCTATGATCTCAAATTGGATAAGGTGACAGTGAAGATGACGTAAATCCATGCGCCCAATACCTTGCTACGTCCGGCTCATACCACCTCTAAGGTGGTTCCAAAAAAAGTGGTTCCTACTCGTGTTGAACATTTTTCTTCCATTTTCTAAATCCGATTATCTTATAAATAAAGTTCTTCTTCATTCTAGCCTTTGGGAGACAAGAAGTCTTTTCGTAAACTGTAATTTTTTTAATTTTTTCTGGTTGTTTCTCATTTTTCATCTTTTCTGTCTTTCTAACTACATTATTCTTTTTTTTTTGTTCTCATGTTTCTCTTTGCTTGTTTACTCTTCCAGATGGCCAACAGCACAAGTCTGAGCCACGTAGTGACAGGCCTGAAGCCCAACACGCTTTACGAGTTCTCCGTCATGGTGACCAAGGGCCGCCGCGCTAGCACATGGAGCATGACCGCTCAAGGGACCACCTTTGAGACCAGTAAACACCGCCAACACACACACACACACATTCCTGCAGAAACATTCGTCATGAGAGAATCATCAGTGACTGCAGAGTGACAAACCCCTGGCTGGTTGGGAATAACAGTGAACTTCTTGCAGCTCAAATGGAAGGAGGGGGCACACCAGAAGTGATGGCAGAACGGTACAATAATCTGGACGGGTATTTATGAGCAGCTCTGCTGTTCAAATTAGGCAGCTTGCCTCAAATTTGGTAATTGGGGATAATTCTACCAGACTTCCTCAGAGGACAGTAGGCATAACCACACATCAACCTCAAAATACACAATCAGACTAACACTGGGGAAAAAATGAATAAGAAGGAGAATTGTTGGGGTTTTTTTGCTGATATTTATTCCAGTATTCTTCTTGATTTGTAGACTCATGGCCATGTTTCTCCATCTGAGGAGTCACAATCCAACACCTGCCCCAGTCTCTGCTTTTAGATGGAGAAAAAAAGCTTTTACTGGTTTTATTGGTCCTTTTCTGATCTCTGCCTTCAAACTATAGGGCATTCCTCTTGTGAATATAGTTTCCCTTTAATTAGTTAATCCCAGTAAATCAATGGTTTGTTTTAATCTTACCTGTTGATGTTGTGCATGTGATGCCATATCTCTACATCACAGAATGAAATTATTCTCACAGAGGTGCAGATCAATGACAGAATGCGAGGTTAAACGAATATAACTAGGGCAGTGTAACAGTCTGTGCAATTGGTCTTGGCTTTATTTTTTTGCAACTCAAAAAAATATAAATAAAGACACAGAAACTAGGCTCATTGCTGCTTTCCTGTTTTTGCTGTTGTTTTTTATAAGCAGTTAGATCATGGTATGTATTTCAGTATTTTGGAGAGTTTTAGGCTTCAAGAGTAAATCTAATCTAAAACTCAACTAACTAAAATTTAAATGAAGATAATGAAAGGCACATGTTCCCCTCAACTAGCGTTAGGAGCCATTTAAAATAGTTTTACATAAACACTCTTATTGTATTTTTTCACACTAAAATATAACAAAAGATTTTTGTTAACACCTTCACAACACCGAACAGAACGAAGCAGGTACTTTAAGTGACAAATGGAGAATTTAAACAGTTTTCTAAAAGTTTCTGTTCCGTCCCAGGCAGGGGTTTGTCGCACACGTGAGCAAACAAATGGATCCTATGAGGTCAAACAATATCAGTCACAGCAACACAATTATTTTCTGTCTGATATTTCATTTTAAAAACACGTTTAACTCCTTCTGTCCGTGCCTCAGCCCCAAGCTCCGCCCCAAAAGATGTGACAGTGGTGAGCAAAGAGAACAAGCCACGCACCATAATAGTCAACTGGCAGCCTCCCTCTGAAGCCAATGGGAAGATCACCGGTGAGCATCAAACTAACTTCCTGTCTTGTGGCGCTTCTGCATGCAACATAAAAATATGTGGGGAATTTATATCTGAAGTAGAGGTTTGATTTGATAATGGTGCCAATTTTCCACTGCTGAGGGAGAAACGAACTTCAAACTTTTCTTTTATGTCTTCTTTGTTAAAGTATTAAACATCTATGTTAATTTAACTTTTCAATGAGTTTTATTGCTGAGTTATCTTTAAATATAATTTACGTAGTATTAATTAAGAATGCACTGGTATGAAAATTTGGCCTGATATCAATATCCAATATTAATTCTGTTGATATTTACCTAAATTGAAAAATGACCCCAGTGCTAACATGGCTTTTGTGTTTTGGTTAAATATCCCATAATCCTTTGTTGCTCAACCTTAAAAATTCCACAATTTAAATGGAAAGTGTTATTTAACTCTACATCCTAAGGAATACTAACCTTATTGAAATGGATAATTACAAAAGTTATCAACATGAATGTCCACCGTCTTGTGTTGCAGAAAATGTTTTGACGTTTTATGTCCATCAGTGCAAACTAAAGTCCCCGTTCTGAATTTGAAGATGCCGTCTAACTCCGCCTGTCTTGTCCTCTCAGGTTACATTATCTACTACAGCACAGACGTCAACGCGGTGGTCCACGACTGGGTCATCGAGCCTGTGGTGGGGAACCGCCTCACTCACCAGATCCAGGAGCTGACTCTGGACACGACGTACTACTTCAAGATCCAGGCCAGGAACTCCAAAGGAATGGGGCCCATGTCGGAGCCAGTTCAGTTCAGAACTCCCAAGAGTAAGTGTCCAAAATGTGCAGGAGAACGGTCCACAGATCGAAGTGGAAACATCAGCAAGGCTTACAAATCTTATTTAGGTTTTTTGTGTTGTTGTTGTTGTACAGGAGGGCTGCTGTTATGATTTATAATTCCTTCCTTGGCTATAATGAGTTGTCCACTCAGCAACTAACAAAAAGCACAAATCTTCCACCTGAGCAACAAGGTTTTATTGAAAAAGTTCCTTCTGGCCGAAACCTGCATCCAAAAAAAAAAAAAAAAAAAAGAAATAAACAAATGTCACCAAACACAGAATCTGAATTAAATAATTACCATTTGTTTGAGTCCAGGCAGTTTTTTCTGATGTGGATATTGGTGCAGTGACGTTGTAATAACAATGGCTTTAGTACAGCCTTCGTCTTTCTACCTTTTCACATTTTATTACATCACAAGCACAAAGTCCTATATATTTTATGCGGTTTCTATTTGAAATACCAAAACAATGTACGGCATAGTGTAACTCTGAAAGTGGAAGAAAAATAGTGCATGTTTTTTTTTTTTCTTTTGTCAAAATATTGTAGAAATAAAGATCTGAAATCTTTGCTTCGTAACAATTACTGCGGCAAACCGAGTTAGGCTTCTGAACAGACACCATTCTTTGGGTTTTCCCCTACTTTAAATTTCTAAATTTCTGCCATAAGTATTAGTGCTGTTGATCACTTAAAAAATGTAATCAGATTAATCACACTCCAGCGCTGTGATTTATCATGATTAACTTTGTAAGCATAAGGTGTAAATATGGACATTTTCAAAAAATGTTTTATTCTCTCGAACGAAACACATCTGAAAATGACTTTTTCCAGGTTTTCATATTCAAGAAATTGCAAAAGAAATCATTATATTTCAAGTGTAAATTTAGAAATGTTAACTACAACCTGCTTGTACTTTGGTGGAAGGATAATCCCTCATTGCAACATGTACACCTCGATGTGTGCAGGTTTGGTCTTACCCAAACCTGCACACATCGAGGCGTTTTTGAGCTCGCCAGCCTGACTTTCCTCACTCATCTATTCACTCGTGTTTGTGACTCTACATTGTTGACCGCAGTACAAGACCGTGTAACGCGCTGCTGTGATCTGAACAACCCTCCGCGGGAGATTAAAGCAGATTAATGCGATTAATCGCGTGATGTAATATTAGCTCCTTAAGCTTTTTAGATTAATCGCTAACGCGTTAACACGTTAACTTTGACAACCTGCATAACCTTCCAGTAAAATGCAGTGATGTTTGTGGTTGTAATGTGGGAAAATGTGAAAATCTTCATCAAGTTCAAATACTTTTGCAAACCTTGTAGGTGGATTACAAATACTACACATCAGCTAAGGCAGCTTTAGAACTTTACTTTTATTGCTGCAGCTGCTGTTTCCTGTCAGTTTGCCCTATTAACTAATAATCCCTCTTCTGAGGTGTTGAATTAAAATCGTACACTGCCCTAACTGTATTCTTTACTTTTATTTGCTATAGATTTTTTTTTTGTGCCTAAATTGCATTTATTTCTCTTTGAACGATTTCTCGTTCCAAAGAGAAATCGTTCTCTTTCAAACGATTCTCTTTGAATCGTTTGAATCTTTGAATCGTTTCAAAGAGAATCGTTTCAAAGATTCTCTTGGAGTCCTTTCATAGAGAATCGTTTCTCTTTGAAACGATTCTCTTGGAATTCTTTCAAAAAGAATCGTTTCTCTTTTAAACGATTCTCTTGGAATCGTTTCAAAGAGAACGATTTCAAAGTCGTTCTCTTTGAAATCTGCTCCGCTGCGTAGTTTGTATTAAAACACTCAGGATGATTTGGGTTGGGGAGCCACACGCAGCTCATTTTGGTTTTAATTTCAGTTACTTAGCAGGGCTGTTTTATTTTATTGCCATTATTTTTATTTATTTATTATTTTTTTGTTTTGCAAAGCATTTTAAGTTTTGGAAATCAATCTGTACTTTTATTGTGGGACGATTGAATCATTTCTGGATCGACGCTTTGTTCCTTTTATCAGCTCTGCTCTGTCTGTTCAGCAACGGTTTTTGGTTTTCTCACGTGTTTTTCATTCCTCTAGATTTGCCCCTCTTCCTCCCCACAGTCCCCCATCTGCCCTCCAACCCCTCGTATTTCTTTCTCCCTTGCCTCTCTTCTCAGCTAACTGTTTTTGTTTTGCGTTTTATTGTCTCTTCCTCTCTGCTCTCCTTTGGCCTGTTAAGCCGAGTCCTCTGACAAAATGGCTAATGACCAAGGTAAACTCCCTCTTCTCACTTTATCACTGCCAACTGCACCTCATGTGCTTCTCTTTCTAAGCATCTCCATCTTCTGGGCTGATGACAACTTGCAATGCATGACTGCCAGATTGTGTTTGTGCTTGTAGAGTTTGTAGACCGTTGAATTTGCACCAGAAGGCCTGAAGAATCTTATTTTCTTTCTCTCTGTTTGACTCAGCTTCAAATATCCCACCAAAGCCCGGACCTTCAGGCAACTTGTATCCAATTGGCCCTCGAAATTCAGATGGTAAGTCCTTAATCCCACCTGCTGACTAGTCTGTGATTGCCATTGGCTTTTAAAGCTAATTGGATGGCTAATTATAAGGCCACCCCTGCTTTGTTTCTCAAAGAATGACATTTACAGCAGAAGGAGACGGAGAAAGAGCAAAATAAATCACAGAAGCACCATTGCACTCAATCATACACTAGCAGGAGAAATGTCTCGTCATCTTTTGCCAAAGACAAAAGAGAAATCTCTTAATCGATACAATCTGTCACCATTCCATTGTTTACGTTTTGTGAGGAACGAAGTTGCGCTCAGTGTCTTCTGAGGTTTTCCTGTCATTTTCTTCCGTAGTTCCTGGTGGCGTCCCACCGCATGTAAGAGGTGGGTCAATGGTTTTGTGATCGATTTGGGTTGCTTGACACATCGCCGTTTGAAAGCAAACTGCACCAGCTGGAAATGTAACAAATGTTGCAATGTTAGTCCCCAGTCGAACCGAGTTGACCGAACTATCAGGTGTGAAAACGATCCACTACATTTGAACAAGACCTCAGATCAAATGTGGTGGTGGAGACACCAGTAGAGCTTTTCAGACACCAAAATTCACATTAATATGAACGACCGATGAAGCCTGAAGCGGCAACTTCAGGTCAACGGTGCTCAAGGTGCTCCTGTGCATGTGACTTAGCACTTCTAGTCTAATTCACTTTCTCTCCTCTCGAGGTAAAATAGGTCAAAGAAATGAGAATCTCACCGTGATCATCGTCAGCATAATCGCAGTGGGAGTGTTCACCACCGTAGTGGTGGTGGTAGGAGCCTTACTGTGCACGCGGCGCAGCACGTCCCAGCAGAAGAAGTGAGATCTTCACTAACTCATTTTGTTCTGTTATTTGTTTCTTCATCATTCTCTCTTCCGGTTGTCGTCTTCGCTTGTATAAACGATGCGTTCTTGTCATTCCCCCTGCCCCCCCTGCAGAAAGCGAGCGGCCTCGAAGTCATCAAACGGCTCCCATAAGTACAAGGGAAACTCCAAAGACCTGAAGCCGCCGGACCTTTGGATTCACCACGAGAGGCTGGAACTGAAACCCATAGACAAGTCGCCGGAACCCAACCCGGTCATGACCGAAACGCCCATCCCTCGCACCTCGCAGGACATCACCCCCGCCGACAGCGGCCTGGAGAGCAACCCCCACCTGCAGCAGAGGCGCAACTCCTACCGAGGTCAGGTTTGCCCCCCTTCCCATCCCAACGCCCGTAAAAGGCAACACTTCTAAGTTAATGTTTTGGAATAAAAACAGATCAAAGCAAAATGTCACCTTTGCTGCCTGAGTGCACATTCATAATAACACCCAGCATAAGTTTGACTCTGCCTGGCAGACAGGAAGTGGCATTTCAAGAGATTGACCAAAGGAAAAAAAAAAAGTGAGTTCATTATTTGAGCTGGAAATTCAGTAAAAACCTGCAGGTATGCTTCCAGGAGCCTGTCTGAAGGTTTATTGGACAATTTTTAGTGAAGGATGTGTTTTTCTTCTTTTTTTTGTTGTTTTTTTTTTGTCTGTGATTGCCATGCAAAACATTTCATGCTGCATCAAGACATGGCTCACGACGCTCATTACACATCATAACGCTTCGAGCCCTCTTTGATTGCCGCGATTTCCTTCAAGTGCAGGCGACGATCGGAGTTTGACATTTGGAAATATCACACAGCGATACAAAGCGGATTAAAGTAATGAGGGATCATTAACTAGAAACACTCAACGTCAGAACAGCAACTGATCTGATTGGCTCATTTCCACCGTACCTTTTAGGCCACGAATCAGACGACAGCATGTCCACACTCGCAGGCCGCCGGGTGATGAGGCCTAAAATGATGATGCCTTTTGACGCTCAGCCGCCCCAGCGTAAGTGTGTGAACGTGTCACAGCAACTAAATAGTAATTATGGAAGAAAGAAAAAAATCTCTCGAAATCAAAAGCAACAGATTCATCTAGTCCATGCTTCTATGATTTTTTTTTTTGTTTTTTTACTTTATTTGTGAATTTTTCTACTTCCTGAGTGGGAGTGTGTTTATCGCAGGAATCTGCATGCTTGGATCCTCACCGTTCATTAAGCATCTCTCATCCTGTTTGTGTGTGTGTGTGTGTGTTTGTGTGTATCCACGTCCATTTCCATTCACAGCCGTGATTAGTGCTCACCCCATCCATTCCCTCGATAACCATCATCACCATTATCACATGGGCAGCCTGGTATCACCGACACGCAGCTACCTCTACCATCAAGGCAGCGGGTACCCGCGCCCGCATGCCTGCGCCACCCCCATCTCCCACCTAGAGAGGGTGGACTCTTCAGGTGAGACACTGCCCCCTGCTGGACGGCCGGAGGAAGCCGCACGAGGGCAGGCCACTTTCAATTATTGAACATTTGATTATTCGTCTTTGGGCAGCTGCCGCCATCTTGTTATTGTAATTTATCTCTACTGTCTTGTAGATTTTCTCTAGTTTATTCAAATAATGATGGGATTAAAATGCCAAAGCCAGTTGCCCCATTTTTTTTGATCTTGTTGCAATAGAAGAGCCTAGATCCAAACAGTTAAAATAAAATGAGGATTTTTCTTAATGTTTTCATATATTATTACACTTTCCTGTCAGCTTTTTTTCTTCTTCTTTTGGATGAACAATTTAGATTTTCCCCCATACAGATGTTTTCACAAGTAGCGTAAATCTCGAATAAGCGTTTAATTGCTTTAAATACTGCAGTTTTAAACTATGTAAGATGCTGGTAACATAGATACGAAATAGGCCTTTTTTGTGCTTTCCCAGATGGAGTAAAATCAATGGAAAACTGCTTGAATAAATATCTGCACAGTGCAGAATTTAGTTAAGGTTTGATCAGTATTTTATATTTTGAATTAAAGGTGATGAAATGCAGTTCCTAAAAACACTTACTAAATATATCAATTCACTGAAATTGTTCTTTTTATCAATAGATTGGACAAATGAGATTTGTTTCAAATAGAGGTTTAATGATGCCATTGAAATTGTGATGACAATAGTTGCTTTATACTCTGGGCGTTTGAAATTGTAGGAATATTCAACGCTAATTTCGCAAAACAAAGCCGTGCTGACTGGATAATTGCTTCGTTCCGATCTCTGATGAATTTACAGGTTTTGTTGTATTCCACATAATGTTTCATACTTTGCACATAAGCGCAACGGGCTAACCCGAAAAGGTCAGAGGACGCCGTTCATGTTAGCATAAAATATCTGCAGCTGACTGTTTATTTTTGTCGCCGTCATCTTCTCGTTTTAATGAAGTCTCTGGTTGTGTATAATGTGGAGTTTGAGATGATGTATCTAAATTGCTAATTTTGCCAAAAAATCAGAACCATTAATGTAAATTGCACCCAAGATGAGCAAAACTGTAATTTATTCAGATTATAGAAGCTGGAACAAATGAGCCAGTGGGTTCAAAATGTTATCTTTAGTACTTAGTTCTCAAATTCAATGACACCCTGGAGAACTCTTTAAATTAATTTCTATGTGTTTTCCATCCTCATCTCTTCTGCACAGTTCTTTCACCCAACAGTCATGAATGTCGATGGTTTAAATCCTGCGCTTTCACTTACTTCCTCTGCCTCTCCTCCAGAGTCCGTGAGGAACACGCCGAGTTCGGAGCCCCTCCCCCCGCCTACCGCCTCCTCCCAGGTCTCCTGCCCCTCCGAGATCATGGCTGACCCGGAGGGCAGCTACCACGGCTCCACCACCACCGAGGAAGAGCCCAGCTACTCCAGCAACCTGCCGCCGCACCGGCCAGCCCACCCGCACGCCCACGCCCACCCCCTCAAGAGCTTCGCCGTACCTGCGATCCCGGTCTCCGGCCATCCGTCGTACGAATCCCCCGCCCTGCCCAGCACACCTCTGCTCGCTCAGACTGGTGAGCACTCGCCTCAGACATACCCTGAGTCTGTTTACCACCAGTGTGAGTTGTGTTATAGCCTTTATTTATATGCTTACAATGTTTTATTCTGTTAAATCTATCTTGTAATGTTAAGTTTGATATTTACAGCCAAGTTAATGTTTGTCCTTCAGATTTCTTGCGTTCCTTTTCAATCCACATTCACTCTAATCCAGAATAATTATGCTCATTTGCTCAGCAGCCTGAGAATAAAAGGCTTTCAAAACAGTTTTCTATATATCCGCCTTTAAATAAAATCCCTTTCCAAGCTGTTTTCTTTCTGAAGTCACTGAGTCACTAAATAATCCACCTGTGTGTAAACTCTGCTATTCTGCAAAGGCCTTAGAGGTTTTCTTAGTCAAAAAACACAGCAGACAGCTCATAAATAAGGCTAAGTCCAATAAGTCTGACTGAAATGACCTTAAAGCACTTTAAGAGGATCGTTTTCAGGGAAACAAGAAAAAAGAAGGACATTTCTGAGGTTGAAAAGTCAAACATTTCCAGAAAAAACTCAGAAATTTCTAGAGGTTTTTCTAGAAAATGTTTGATTTTTCAACCTGAGAAATGTCTTTGTTTCTCAGGTTGAAACAAGGACATTTGACAGTCTTTGTGTTGGTCTGTCAACCCCCCACCCTGCAAAAAAACCGTAACATTTTGAGGTTGTGACACAGTGAAATGTGTACAGACAGAGTTATGAATACTGCCAGCTCTAACTATAAGCCTCTTCCTCCCCTAGGGCCTCCCACTCACCCTCACGTCGTAAAAACAGCCTCCATTGGAACACTAGGGAGAACGCGCACTCCAATGATCGTAACGGTGCCCAACGCTCCCGACGTACCAGAGACGAGCAAAATGCTGGAGGACGTAGACAGCGTGAGTATACCGCCTCACGGTGGCTTTTGGTAGCATTGCAGTGATGATGGTGGTAAATATCCATGAATGTTATCTTATCACATCACACTCCAAATTCCATGTGCATTTTGTTTCTCTAGGCTCTGGGTTGTAAACGTTCCTTTCAGCAGGACTTGTTGTAACCACATTTTCTGTTTTTGCTCTTTCCCTCATCTTGTTTCTTCTTCCAACTTCAACCTCGTTTTAATTTCTCGGCTGCTTTCAAAACATAAATGATTCGTTCTAACGACTGATCATAACGAAACCCATAACCGGAATGACGTTTTTGTGTGTGTGTGTGTGTGTGTTTTTACCATCTGGCTTTTTACCTCCATCTTACTCTCATTTGATTGACTGTCGCTCCACTCGGTGAATGTTTTGCTTTCGTCTTGCTTCAGTCTCATTGACCAGTCTCCCAGCTCGCCTCACTCCCCCCCATCCCACTCCTTCCTGTCGGCCTCTGATGGATCCCCTGACTGACCTCCTCTCCCTCCTTTCCTCCTCTTCTTTCCTCTCTTCCTTCCCCCATCCCAGGTGCTTGCCTCCCTGGCCCCCTGCCCCTCCCCGGCCCCTCGCAGTAACCCTATTCCTCTCCCTCAGAGCTACGAGCCCGACGAGCTGACCGAGGAGATGGCGCACCTCGAGGGCCTGATGAAAGACCTGAACGCCATCACGACAGCGCCATGACCATGTACTCGCTCGCTTGCTCAGAGAGAGACACTCGCACACACTCCCGTACACACACACACACACACACACACACACACACACACACACACGTATGCAGAAATAAGCCACACAACTTTCACAAGCAAAACACATCCAGAGGCCTCGTGGACACGAACCTGGCCTCCTGCGGCCCCCGACAGAGACAAACAGAACCTCCAGACTGAAACGTAGGAACTGCTTCTTCTTCTTCTTCTTCAGTCTCAGACAGGAGATTGCCACGACGAGGAGGAGGACGAGGAGGAGGACGATAAATCGAGATGCTTCATGTTGATATGAAGAACAAACCTCAGAGACGATGAACTTTTTGGTTGCTTTCAGCCGAACGATTGTGAATCTCACCGTTTTTTGTTTTTCCTCGCTGGTCGACTCGGCATGAAGTGAAGAGGAGGACAGACCATAAACATGCTGGGGGGGAGGGGGGGTTATTGATGCCGGCGCTCGTGCGGCGCCGACTACAACACGGTGTTTGATCAGTGTTTACTTTGTGCGTTTTGTATATCTATTGGGCCGTTTCAGTGAAGTGAGCATTGGATGTCAGCTACTCCCCTTTACTATTTTTTTTACTTTTTTTTGTTTGTTTGTTTTACAAACCCACAATATTTTGTGTCCGTTTTGCTTTTTACCCTCTTGTGTCATATATTGTGCCATGACTTTTTATTTCCAATGTTATTTTATTTCTTACATGTGTATCCTTATGAATATGTACATACATGTTGTTTTTAAACTGCCTCATTCTTTCTTTAATATTTTTTCATTATTATTTTATTATTATTATTATTATTATTATTATTATTACTTGTGATTTAAATTGAGTCCTGAAGCTCAGTTTTCATATCAGTGGAGGAGTAAAGCCTGACGGGTTTCTACAGTTTCCCGTTCCCCCCGGCGTCACGTTGTCCACTTTGTACTCTAAATCGCTCTTCGGTCTTTCCTGTTCGTTGTGGGGAGCTCCGTTTTTTTAAAAGCCTTACCAACGTGTTTGTACGTCGGACTGCGGAGAAGACTCGCCGTCGACTCTCTCCCACGCCGCCGTGGATCATTCTGTGGGACTGTGGCAGCTTCCCGCAGGTCAGGGTTACCTCGGACTCAGGGCGCTGACCCCCACCACCCGCCACTCAACAGCTCTCCGAAAAAGAAGGCATCAATCAATCAATCAATCAATCAATCAATCAGTCGGACAGCAGCAGATGAAAAGTTATCTTTTTATACAACAAGTTTGGTCGTATGTGTGCATTTTCCAATAAAAGAAACAAAAAAACAAAACAATCTTTGATTTTTGGACATATCTTCTGCTGAAACACTTGGGCATTTCCTTGCTGCAAAGTCTTTTTAATGTTTCTTTTTTTGGTTGTTTCCTTCTCCTCTTCATCGAATGACACACGCGTTGTGGTTCTGTTACAAACGTTCTAAGATGCAATGATGTTGACCTTTTGAAAGGGACTCCTGGATTTTTTTTCCTTTTTTTTTGGATATATATATGGTAGGTTTTGTACGAAGAAAAATAAAAAAGAAAATTGTTCTGAACACAAATCTGCTGTAAAGGAAAAAAAAAGAGAAAGATAAAAGGTCCATCTCAGAGACTAGTTTTTCATTACCCTCTTACCCAAAGAAATTTTGTCATTTGCAATCATAGTAATTTCCTCTACTTTTGTGAATACCATGTTTTGCATAAATGTGCATCGTCATGAATGTCAGTATAACTGTAAGAGATTTTAACTTTGGAGACAAACAAGGAAGACGTTTCGAAGGAAACTGGGAGAAAAAGGAACCGGACTCCATTTGGGAAACGATCTGTTGAGTTGTAAAACAGTTGAACCTGTATTGCACTTTTTCACAATTTTTGGAAAGTAAATTTCTTACATATCTTGTGTTTTGAATATCAGAAGCTGTTTGTGTAACGTAGTGTCCTAGGTAAGCAGCAGGCAGCTTGTCTTTTTTTTTGTTTTTAATGTTTTGTTTTGCTTCAGAGATGATATGAAATGAGCGACTGAGTTGTTTCACTTGGCGCCTCGTGATGAGGAATTCTGTTGTTCTGCTTGTTCATGTACAGAGCTTTCTTTGCTTTCTGTAGAAGAAGAAGAAAAAAAATCTGTGGCTTTTTAAAAAAAATGTTGAAAAATGTTTGGACAAAAATGTTTTTTTATTGGTGCTCCTATACATTGTGTATACAAGCTATTAAGAATACTAACAAAGTAAACGTCTGCTGGTCTTTCTTTTCATCAGAAATTATCGGAAAACTGATGTGGCGTTTAGCGTTCTTTGAAATGGGAAACACTGAGACATACGTAGATTAACCAGAGGTTTTCATTTACTCAAATCAGTAGTGAAACTTGTGCATATGTTTATTGCTCTGTTATGGCATGAACATGCTGTAACCATTAGAACATAAAATTGTGAGCCGTATCCAAGCTTTGTGTCAAATTCATCTATAAGATGAGTTGCTCTTTTAAATTGAATTATGGAAGCAGACGAATGGTGTTACAAATATGTGCATGTGATCAAAGTACAGTCATATTCAAAAGGCTTTACTATGGTGGAAACATATAAAGCTAATTTACAACACTTATTGTCTAAGCATACTTTACTAAGAAAAACAAAAGTTGATTCAATCCAATCATTCACACCGATGTCAAGCCAAGTACATACACCGAAACTGATCTTAGCCCTCAAACATTGCAGTCCAGTTTACTATACAAATTCAATATAAAACTTTTAATCCAAAGACTCAACAAAAAGTGATTGACTTGCAGAATTTGTTCCTCCTGGATGAGCATGTAGCAACAGCAGAAAGGAAAATTCCCCTGTAACAGATAGAAACCTGCAGCAGAACCTGGCTCGGTATGAGCGGCCGTCTGCCACAAAAAAGAAACAAACACTGATCAGAGTACATACAGGTCGTCACAGCAACCTGTATGTACAACAAACAGTAGCTTTGTTTAGGAGGTCTGCTTGTTCTCTGAAACATGTGAATGTCCTCTCCCTTATGAAGTGTTGTGATAGTAGCATTTCCAGCATCATTGGGTGAGAAGAGGAACACATGGATGAGTTGCCATGATCTTGCCGAGCCATTTTCCTTTACTCCTAGATTTGTTCTTCAAAAGGTGGGAGGCTCACTGTGTAACTGTCTTCATTACTTGAAATAATCTGAGCTATGGGGAGAATATATTAAATAGGTGGGGTGCCAAGACAGAACCTTTGGTAATTCCACATTTGGTTTTTCTCAACTCAGATGGAAAATTACCTATTGACACTAGGAAGTCCATATTCTTTAGATTAGACTTGAACTGAAGTGCTAGTAGAGTGTTCAACCCAGCTCGCCAGTCATTTCAATATTTATCATGATCAACAGAGTTGAATGCTGCACTGAGGTCCATTATCAGCGCTGTGGTTCCTGTATGTATGTGGTTGTCACTGAACACTTTGACCAGAGCAGTTTCAATACTGCGGTGAGCACAGAAACCAGACTGAAAGACCTCAGAGACTGGTCATTGTTAAGAAGTAGGGATACAGGCGAGGCAGTGAGTAAAGCACCCATGTAAAGAGGTCTCAGTCCTTGAGTCGTCTCTCACAGATTCGAGTCCAGGCCTGTTGACCTGTCAGTGAGCAGTGAAATAAAGGCCGCTAGAGCCAAAAAAATCCATTTAAAAAAGATTGTCTGGCCTGTCGTACACAGGACAGACAACCATGCACACGCATACCTTTGATTAACCAATGAACAGTTATGGTCCTGGACTGTGGGAGGAAGCCAGAGAACCAACATGCAAGCTGCAGAAAGACACCAAGCTGGGATTCAAAACCCAGAACCACCTTCTACCAACTACTTCACCACACAACCTCCAGGTAGATCATGTTTCTGTCTTCTTTTTATTTTTTGAAGACCATAGTCGAGGTATTTTTATTACACACAAAATCTCATGCAGATGCCACACCTGTAAACTCGAGGTACTAAAAATACATCAAAGCTGATTATTTTCTCTTCACCCTGAATAAAAAGGTGAAAAAAACTAACAGAACTGCCATAACTTTTAATTCTACTGCCTTTTAAACTTGATTCATTAAAGCAGGAGTCCCCAAAGTCGGCCTGCATGTTTTAGCTCTCTCCCTGGTTTAACACACCTGGTTCAAATGATGGCTCATTAGAGGCCTAAGAAGAACATTGACATACTGGACAGGCTGTTACTACCACCAGGGAGAGAACTAAAACATGCAGGAAGCAGGATGCCGGCCCTCGAGGACCGACTTTGGACACCCCTGCATTAAAGGAGCCAATGGCACCACCTACTTCTTCATGGGGTTAGTGTAATACACATTGGGGACCAGCAGGGGTCACTGCAGCCGCCCACCTTCCCGATTCCCTCACTTCCGCCCGGGACGCTCTCACTGACAACACGGACTATGGCGTCCAGCGCGGATCGAAATCCTCCTCCTTTCCCCGCATCGGAGGAGCCAGAGCCCGAACTATCCGACATGGCAGACGGAGACAGCGACGAGGGAGAGGACATTTTTGTCAGCAACGTATGTCTCCAGCTTTGTCATGTCTGACACGTTTCAGCATATCTGCATTGTTCTGTGACAGAGAGGATGGGAGAGTTAGCCTCTTTATCTGATCTGACCTGCTTAGAAAAAGAACTGAAAACCCCACATAGTTTTGCGACGAATATCAGATTTACGGTCAAATTAGCTGAACTAGTTCAGATATTTTGATGGTGTTTTTTTATTATTACACAACTAAACAATGTAAGGTAGATTTTTTATTTTATTTTTTTTTTACCATTCTTGCAGCTTCCCCCCTCCCCTTTTTTTGCCCTGTAGTGATGTTAGTTTTTAATTAATTTTAAGGCCGTCTTGTTTTGCTGCCCAGGTGAATATTTAGCCCTTTTTCTTGCTTCTCTTAAAATTTCCTGTGCTAATCTTTTGCCCAGCCTCTTGTTTTTACCTCTTATTTATTTTTGTGGCGAATGCCAGCAGACTGGTAAATACTTTCTGCCATGTTTGTGTGTTTCTAAGTCAAACCTCCTGTTTGCAGAGCCACCCGGCGTCTGTCAGTCGAGGAGTTTCTCAGCCAGAGGAGCCCGCAGATCTGTTCAGTGAGGAGGCCACCACCACTGCCAAACCCAACGGAGTTCACTCCGATGACGATGACCTGTTTGCAGGTGAACAAATCAAGGCACCGGAAATTATCGCGATAAACAACAACACTGTTGTTTTGAGGCAGTTTCCAGGCAATATGTTGATGAAGATCGCTCTCTCAAAGACCAATAAGCTTTCATTTGGAAAAGAGCACTTAACTTTTTAATTGAAAGGTATGTTTAAATATCCAAAACTAAGCACAACGTCCAAAAGTAATGAATAAAACGGAAATAAAAACCGAGCACAACCGAAACCATAAATGAAATGGATTATGACGTTTCCTTTAATTGCTCTTCAGAAATATTAATTATTGGGATGGAAATTATGGAGGTCATTTTAATTCATCATGCAATTAATTGATAAATTGCTTATTGGAACAGGCTTAGTCAGCCATGTTGGATTTTGAGATCTAGGTTGGTGAGAAAATCTTTTCCTTTGTATTCCACCATATTTATTCAACCAGTCATGCACTGTTAATTGATATGTGTTTTTTTTTATCATTATTTTTTTATATGAAGCTAAAAAACTCTATGCCCCATAACAATACTTTTTTACTTTGTCTGTCAAGACACTGGTCATGTTTCCTGAGGTAGCCATTTAAGCTACTTTTTAAACAGATAGCTCATCAAATCAGGCAAAATTCACTGCGTTAGAGGACAGAAAAGAGACAGCTGCTAAAAAAGAAGAAAAAAAAACGACAATAATTGCAACTAATGGACATTAATTCATCAATTGTAGTAAAAACAAGTTTTTTGATCACTCTATTTTGATGTTAAGTTCTGTCCAATTCAATTGGAGTTCTCTGCTGGATCTAGTTGAAGTGTTGTAAAGAATTTGTTGTTTACCTATAACTCAATCAAAAGTTGTTTCTTTTGTCGCCAGAAGCACAAGCAGATTTAAGCTCGGATCCGTCCAGCGACTCTACTCGTAAGGATCTGTCCTCCTCCTCTGGCCTGCCGTCGGCTCGGAGTCCCGCAGCTCTGCAGCCCACCTCTCTGGAGCAGGTACCGCCCTGAACCAAGCTTCTCAGAAACCCGCAAACACCTGCAGGAAACCACTTGCACCGTCACCTGCGACTGCCTGTGCCTATCTGCCACGTTTTGTTTCTGTTTAAACCCAAATGTTTAAACTGTTTTGGTTTCCGATTTTGTATAAATGTTGCCTTGTGCGTTGCAGCTGGAAGAAGACGAGGCCAATGATAGTTTCGATGTGGATGTTGCTGTCACCAACCCAGAGAAAGTCGGTCAGTTAATTTTTTTTAATTTTTTTAAGATCACTATGATCCGTTTCTGAAAGATTTGGTATTTTTGTATAGACTTTTCATAACAGTCTGAAACTGTAATCTTTTTTTCCCCTCTTCCTAGGAGATGGGATGAATGCATATGTGGCCTACAAAGTATCCACCAGGGTGTGTATTTTAAGGCTCTGATGTTTAACTCTGGGTGTGAAGTGTTATGGTCCCACTCACCGTCTTTTCCTCATGTTCTCCTCCAGACCTCTTTGCCCATGTTCAAAAGTAAAGCCTTCACTGCCAGGAGGCGTTTCAGCGACTTCTTAGGCCTTTATGAAAAACTCTCAGCCAAGCAGTCGCTCCACGGCTGCATCATACCACCTCCACCTGAGAAAAGTGTTGTTGGTGAGCTGCTGTGCTTTATACGTGTATATACACACATTTCATCCCATCACAGCCACTAGTTTCAATGTGTTTAATTTGACTGCGACTTGATGAGTCAGCACAAAGTAGTGCATCGTTCTGTAGTGGAAAGGATTTTTAGAGAAAGCTGTAAGAAGTCTCATTTGTGCAGATGAATAAAATCTTTTCAAAATGTTTAAAAATTATTCTTATTCGTTTTCCATCTTTGCTTCCATGTTATTTTTGTTGCAAATAAAACCAGAAACATTCAGAAGTTTTTACTCAGAATTTCTCGTTATAACAAGAGGAGTTTTATATCTCGTTAAAACTAAAAGCTTTCTTGTTTTAACTATATGAAAAACTGTTGTTTTGACCTATTTTTTAAAGTTATTTGTAAGGGACTTAACTTTTGTTCTAACTATGCTTTGAATCAACAGGAATGACAAAAGTGAAGGTGGGCATGGATGACCCATCGTCTGTGGAGTTTGTGGAAAAGAGAAGAGCAGCTCTGGAGAGGTCAACATCCACTCATGTTTTAATTAAAATACTTTCTAGTGCACAAACGATTTCTGTTTTTATTTACGGGTATATTTACGTTTTCCTCCTAGGCTTAGGTTTAGCTGTTTTCATGTCAACTCCTCTCTACTTTCTGTGTAGGTATCTTCAGAGAATAGTGTCTCACCCGCTGCTACTGCAAGATCCCGACGTCCGTGAATTCTTAGAAAGAGACGATGTAAGTTTTTCAGTCAGCGTTACCTGTATTGCTTTTATTATCATGCTGTTTGGGAAATGCAGTGTCATCCAATAAGCATATTTTTATGCTACATATTTTCTGAGTGTTTAGTTTCAGAATATAACTGCTGGAAAAATAAAACCAGACGTTATGGCCATGAAACAGGATCAGAATTCCTATTATTTTCTCCTCCACTTCAGTTGAAGCGCGTGTGGAAGGCTGCATGTGTGAAATATATTTCAAACTTTTTTAAGTTACACATTTACTAAATTTATAGAGTAAAACCACAATAGTTTCATTGGTGGAAAAGGAAAGGAAAGAAAATATTTTTTTTTCCCTTAGTCTTTAGACACATTTTAACTAAGCAGACAAAGCTAGCTAGAGAGCTAACGCTAGTTCTCTTGCTAGTTAGCTTACTAGCTAGCTTATGCTGTGTGAGAAGCACAAAGATACCGCCAAGAGCCACAAAAATACTCCAGATATTTACCAGTTTTGGTCTCCTACATTACTTTTTGTACATCTGTCATGATATAGGGCTTTCATTTTATTGATAATAGTCTTAAATATGAGTTGGCGAAATCTACATTGACCCTGGAAACTGCTTTATTGGCTTCATTTTCTGGTGACTCTACACCAGGCACTACCTAAGCTCATTAGAGCTACAGGTAATGCCCAGGTCTTCCTACTGTAAACATATTTTAACAGATGAACTATAGAAGACTCAAAGTGGTTGTAGTTCAGATCTTCGATTTGTATTTGTATGAAACAGCAGCTCTGATGCTAGCAGTAGGAAACGTGACCCTCTGAGTCACCAGACTTCACCTACATTAGCAGCACTGCAGTCAAAACAGGCTAAGTGTGTAGGGCGATGTATATCCAGGACACAAGTGTTCAGGCCAGGACAATGGAAAGACATCTATTCTTTAAAATGATTTATTACCGAGTTAATAAACCGTTATCTATTTTCAGCTGCCCAGAGCGGTAAACACTCAGGCGCTCAGCGGAGCCGGTTTCCTGAAAATGATCACCAAGGCGTCCGACGCTGTCAGCAAGATGACCATCAAGATGAACGAGTCCGACACAGTAAGAGGAGCCAGCGTGAAGCGTCTTCCCATCTGTGTGATGCTTCAAAAGAATTTCAAATTTGTGTCTCCTATTATGGAAAATCTACTGCATGATGGGGACAGTGCTCTAACTTCAGCTTTTTACCCAGCATGCAATCTGTGGCAGAAAATCTAGCATCTCGCATATCTCTGAACACACCATTCCCATCTGACCCATGTGGTGGCAGCATCATGCTGTGGAAATTAAGGCTGAAACGATGAATCAATTTTTGACGTAATCATCAACTAATTTAGTATTCAATTAATCATTGCATTAACTGGCATCTGCAGACTCAAAAAAAGCCATTTGTTGAAAAAGAAAAATGTTCCGAGCAGAAATGAAATCAAAACTGTAGAAAATATATGTGCATCTTGTATTTAAGATAAAAAGAACACCTTTGTCTGAAAGTATGTTTGCCCAAAACTCCCCAAGTGGCATAGTTTAAGCTTCACCTGGTTCAAATTCACTGAAGGAAAACTAGTATTGCATTTTAGGCAATAAAATGTTTTTCTTATCCTTAAAAGGAATGCAATTGTTTATTTGACTCTTTTAATGTATACCTAATATTCTAGAATATTATGCAATTTTTTTCAGTCAGAATAACTGATAGAATAATCTTTTACTAAAATAGTCATTAGTTGCAGTTACTGCTCCTAATGCAGGACAATTTAAATGATAAAAAAAAAAAATATGTTGCATTTTTGCGCTTTAGCAGCTCCATTGCACCATAAGCAGTGTGTGTTTGGTTTAATCTATAGTTTATGTGTGTGTGTGTGTGTCTCAGTGGTTCGAGGACAAGTTCCAGGAGGTGGACATGGAGGAGCAGCAGCTGAGGAAGCTTCACGCCGTCGTTGATTCTCTGGTGAATCACAGAAAAGGTGAGCGGATGAAATGATTCCCTGCTGATGAAGGGGGGGAAAGAAGCAGCGGCAGAGCATCACGTTCGACAAAAACAAAGCGGCCTGAAGACGTTTTCTGCCCTTCCTCCCTTCTTAACGCCAGAGCTGTGCATGAACACAGCTGTGTTTGCCAAAAGCATGGCCATGCTGGGAAACTCCGAGGATAACACGGCCCTGTCGCGGGCCCTCTCCCAGCTGGCCGAGGTGGAGGACAAGATGGAGCAGCTGCACCAGGAGCAGGCAGGAAGCGACTTCTTCGTCTTCGCCGAGCTGCTCGCCGACTACATACGCTTGCTTGGCGCCGTGCGGGTACGGTGGCAGCTTTATATACCAATAAACACATGAGCTTTGACTTTAAAGGCATTTTTGCTAGGCTGAGTTTGAACGTCGACCCATTAATTGGTGCACATCTACTCGTGTGTCGTAACTCATCTGGAATGTTTTTGTTGTTTTTTTTTTGTTTTTTTTTGCAGGGTTGCTTTGACCAGCGTGTGCGGGCGTGGCAGCGATGGCAGGAGGCTCAGAGCACGCTGCAGAAGAAGAGAGAAGCCGAAGCCAAGCTGCTGTGGGCTAACAAACCCGACAAGCTGCAGCAGGCGAAGGAAGAGATCGCCGAGGTAACGGCGCCGATCCTGTGGCAGATCATTACATCACCTGGGGAAGTCTTGACTGTTACTTAACAACAACAGACGTTCAGCGTTCAAACAACCGTTTAGTCATTTAGCTGAAAGCTAAAAGCACAAACCTCAAACGGTGAAATTTCTTACAGTTCCCGTTAATCTACCTTCTGGTTATAAAAATAAAATCTGTAAATTTTTTTTTTTTTTTTTACAATTTTAATCCTTAAAAAAAAAAAAGACAAATTCAAAGTTGGTGGGAGGGAGGACAGGGGGGAGTTGTAAAACACACTTGTCAAACAAGACGGTGGTTCTTGCCTGGCTTCACTCTGAAATATGGCAACCCAAAGAAAATCCAGATTTTCCAAAAATTAAAACTTGGAAAAACAAAAAAACTGGATCAATTGAGTGAAAATCGAGTTATTGCCCTGTCCTAATTTATTGTAATTTGTTGAGTACAGAATCTGGCCGTTCTCCTCCTCTTTAATCATCAGGGGTCAGTATGAGAGTCTGATGGAATAACAATGAAGGAAAATACAATCACGTTGTTATTTACACAAGGATAAAACTTGACACTATCTGATTGCGTTTATTTAAACTGTAAAATGAAACGTACTGCGTTCCAACAACTGAAGAAAAAAACATATTGATTATTAAATTTATAACAGATTTCTCATAGGCTGGTTCATGATTGAATATGTAGGTTTAAATATAACTTGAATCATATGACACAGTTGCCCCATTTCCTTTGTTTGTTCAGTGGGAGGCGAAGGTTACTCAGTATGAGAGAGACTTCGACAGGATCGGGATGACCGTGCGGAAGGAGGTTCTCAGATTCGAGGTACAGTTTTTCCTTCTCGCTACGACTTTTAGCTTTTTTTTTTTACCCTTCGTCTGCACTATCCAAAAGATGTTTATTTTTTAGTGTTTTCTTCAACTTTGCAAAGATACTAGTCGTCTTCTGTGATTATCCTCTCGACCTGATTTCTGCCTTGTTGTCATGAAAACTTTGGCAATAGTGACCATTTGTAAAATATCAAGTGTGCAGAAAATTGCTGCATCTCTTTTTTTTTTTTTTTTTATGATTATTTAATTTTTTTTTTTTTTTTTTTTTATTGCCTGCAATGACGAGAATCTTCTCATTGCAGAAAGAAAAGGCCAAGGACTTCAAGAGTCAGATAATCAAGTATTTAGAGGCAATGCTGCAGTCTCAACAACGGGTAATTATCATACCAAATGAAGCGTTGGATCAGGCATCTACGGTTTCGATTAAGGGCTCTTTTCTTTTTCAGCTACTGAAAAAAAAAAAAATCATTCATTGCTTTTATTTACCATGTTAAGAGCAACTGGCAACGTCTTCCAGTGACAACTTTGGGTGTCTTAATGACTTTAGCAGAACGTTGTAATGACCACCTACAATATTTTCCCCTTATCTTAAATGTACAAGAACATATACTACTAGAGTAGAGGGTGTGATTGCGTAAAGCTTATAAAATTAGTTCAAATGAAATGTAGACAAACCATTTCTTAATATTGGTAATGAAACCACAATAAATGTGTAATAAACTGCAGAGTGAATCTAGGGAGGTTGGGGAACGAGCCATCCTTTCCGTATGATCTAACCTTGTGAAATATTATATAAGAATACTGAACTCCTAATTTGAAATGTTTAGTATAAAACAAATTTGTGTGCAACTTTCTTTTTTTTTCTTTTTTTTTTTTTAAGCATCTTTACCTGGGATAACAATCCACTTAGTGTGCATATTTCACTGTAACCATCAAAGTTAAAAAGCATTTAAGCGACTGGTCACGCCGTGTTTTAACAGTTTTATTTGTCTCACTCTGATTTCATTCCAGCTCATAAAGTTCTGGGAGGCGTTCCTGCCGGAAGCGAAGGCGATCGCTTAATGAAGTGGATTTTCCTTTTTTTCTTTTTTTTTTTTTCTCTTTTTGCTAAAAAGAAAAACCCCAACTGCCTTTTTGAACACTTTTACCTCTTTACCAGAAGTTGAGAGAGAGAGTAAAGTTTTTGAAACACAGAAGGAACTTCCGTCCGTTTTTCTTTGTCTTTGTAATTCAAATGAATTCTTCTGTACAGACGTTTGATATAATAAGCTGCCACACGTACCTACTATGTCTTTGACAGCATTTTGTGTTTGGGGGTTTAGGAGGGAGGGATGGGGTTTGTTTAAAGGGTGATAGTAAAGCAAGACTCAAGCCTGACATGAACTTGCCTGAATTGCGTGCAGGACTCGCTGGTCTCGTCAGTGGATGGTTCATACCGAGATGCTCTGCCCTGTATCATTGTCTGTAGTTTACATTGGACGATAGTCATTCCTCTCCCACCAGCCGCTGTTTAATAGATTGCATGTTGCAAAGTTCGACTCACTAAAATGGATCGCACAAACAGAAAGCTTTTTTTTTTTTTTTTTTTTTTAATACTAAAACACCAGTGTTGATGACTATTAAATGTATTAACGCATTCTTAAGGTTTATTATAACACAATGTATTTTGGATATTAGAAACAATGTTACAGTGCAGAACTAACGCCACAAGCTTATCAAAGTTTTAACCAATTAATTAGACATAAGGCAAGCTCAACAGGAGAATACAATCTGTATCACTATTATATTTATTGCATTAATGACTTTGTTCGTCCATATATTCCATATTGCTACGTTTATTTTGTCGCCAGCCCAAGTGAGGTAACGTGGACCTGTTACAGAAATTGAATCACACAGATGCTGTTTGATCGTTTTCCTGCTTAATAGGCGGGCGACTGGTTAAAACGGTGACAGAAGAACTGACAATAAGTGATACGGTCCCTTATTTACTGTTTTCTGATTGTCCTTTACATAAGAATGTGCTTTATTTTTATAACCACTTTGCATTAGTACATGCATTTTCTTTGAAATGGTGTTCAGGCAAATGTACAAAATAAATGTTTGACTAAGCTTTGGGTGTTATCTGCCATGATTTTTTTTTTTTTTTTTTCCCCCCCAACTTTCAGATTTTACACATTTTGCTTTAGTTTTTCTTAACCCTTTCCTGAAAACTTGTAGCTTCTAGGTTTAAAGCATATTTTAGATTACAGTAAAAGATTTAGGGATAACCTCAGTCGGGATTGTGTTCCCTTTGTTTTCAGTGGTTTCTCTATCCTGTGTTCATAGGGGCAGCAGAACCGAAAAATTATTCACAACATTCACTTTTTCCACATTTTTTAATGCAACCTTATTCTAAATTGTGTTAAATGAATATCTTTCCTCAAGATTTCACACACAAATACTATGACGATGTGAAAATAGTCTTTTTTTTTTTTAGTTATTTGTTTTAGTCCTTGGTTTTGTAGATATCTAAGGCTGAAAACGAAGATATTCACAAGGTGCCAGATACAGTTTTATAAACGTAGAACATTTGGCCAGTAGCTGGCAGTATATAGAGAGGCGCATTGAGGTCCAGTAAAGTGGCTTTCCGACAATAACTTAATCCACAAAAAGCAAGCCGGGTTTTGAACTTATACACTGCTGTGAACGTTTTGGAAGAACGGGTCAACTATAATGAGAACTTCAGTGTAATGTGGTTTTTCCTCCGGCTGTAGAGAATTGTGTACTTGTTCCTAGAGAAGCATCAAGCAACCCGTCCCACTCTACTCGTTTTATGAATGGTGGAAAGGATTTGGTTGAGCCATTCCTTTATACTGCAACTGAATCTTCTACTGGTTAAAAATCAAGAAACGCCCAATTTTATGTTTCAAAGCAATTAATCAGAAGTTAGTTGGTACTGATGGTTGGAAAATGGGGTGAAATGTGTGAGGGTATTTGGGAGAGAGTGAATCAGTCTGTGAGATCTCTGAACTAACTTTTTGCCAGGTGGGCCAAAAATCCTCAACGTAAAAGTAATTGCAGGACACATTTTTATTTTCTAATTCAAAAACAGGGATCCTTTTTTTTTTTTTTTTTCATTTTTTGCCTGAAAAACTACATTTTGACGGACATTGCAAACAATGGTTTGAAGAAAAGAAGTGGATCTACACTATTTTAGCAACAATAAGAAATATGTCACTCCTCAACACAAAACTCTTCTCTTAGCCAGATAATGGGACACCAATGTCTTCACTAGTTTGCAGTGTTGTTTACAGTGAAATAAAATGAAAGCAAAAAAAGTTTATAAAAGATTAATGCTTCTGTTGTTATTACAGGAGGAAAAGATCCAAATGAATTCGCATTTATTCCCGGTTGACATTTTTTTCCCCCTATTGTCTCGTTTACATGAACTGTACATTACATAATTCCTTATTTAGATTGGTCCAGCCTTCAAAATGATTACTTTTCGAACAAAATATAAAAACACGTGTCTTTTAAAATTTTCTACTAGTTGGCCCTAGTTCTTAGTATGATAAATAATTTGATAGTTTCGGTTTGACCTGGAAGTATGCAGTGTGAAGCGGGCGGTGCCGTTTTTCTCCATCCGGTGTGTTAGAACCTTTTCACGGCAGACGAAGAATGGAGAGAGTCGCTAACGGCTGTTAGCGTGAAAACCTCAGCAACAAGGAGAGCGCAGGAAAGCCTCACATGAATCTCCCCCAGCGCTCGGTTAAATTGGACCTGAGCGGAACACGAGCGGACTCCTGGTCGTGTGGATTTATCCCCGTGAAGGTGAGCTCGTTGCGTTTTGCTCGCGCGGAACCAGGAAAGGAGCATTTTTTAAAAGGTTTTAAGCTAATATTTTCGTTGCTAACGGAGCTAATTTCCTTGTTGCGCTCGGTCCAGCTGTCACACAGCCATCACTTGGTTGTTTTGTAGTTAACGACCTGTAAAGAAATATATATTTTTTTGTTCCCATTTAAGCAACTTTGTTTACAAGGGAAACCATGAAATATTCCTGCTGCGTTTTTTTCCTCTTTTTGTTTTGTACACAGAGTATATTTATACCAGAGCAACCTGTCGCTAAGTAATGTTTTGCTAACGTTAGCTACACGGCTTATTATTTATGTTTAATGTTGAGAGAGGCTAAATTGAGTTCGTCCATGTTTATTTCGTCCACTGCTCGGTCTGGCCTGCCTTTATGTTGGACTGCCAGTAATGGCTTTGTCCGGGACCCAGAGGTACACAGCTGCCAACACGTCTCCCTATTCTGGACCAACCGCAGGCCTCCTTAGATCGATCATCTTCATTTTTAACCTCATATTCTCCACGACTGAAGTATATTTTTACGCCTTAACTGCTCCTCTGCTCTAGATTAGTTTCGCATAGACACCGAGGAGCTCTCTTGATCAGCACATTTCTTATGTCTTGCATTGAAACACTGAAGTTTTGTTTTTCTGACTTCTCTGTTTAAATGCACCTGCACATTTCCTTTGCTTGTGGTCAAATGTTGCATCTCGACCTACATTTCCTTGTGTGGTTACAAAGAAAGACTTTACAGCAGAACCAGCAAAGCATAAGACATTACTCACCTTGTTGCATTTTCTAAAACACTGGATTAGAAATCATCAAAGCCAGTGTTAACTTTGATGATCATTCAGGATCAGTCATGATTTCATTTTGCTGTGTTTTAAAAAAATATATAAAAATTAAAAAAAAAAAAAAAAAGCTAAATGAGTCAAATCTAAATAAGATGAAATTGTCACACTCACTTTGTTACAGATGTATAATATAAACCGAGTACTCTAAGCTAAATGATTATTTTCTGCAAAAGTGTATGGATCACTAAAATTAGCATTATAACATTTGTTTATATGTAAAGTTTCCAAGTGCTTTGGGTACAAAATATTACACCTTCTAGTTATAATGGAAATATCTAAAAATAGATTGATTGGGTAGCACCCTTTGAATTTCCAAAACATGACATTAAGATTTATTTATTTCTTTTATTGTTTTTTTCATTTCCAAACAGTTCCATTTATATTTCTTTATGCATCTAGCTGACCAGCAGTGCGCAGCAGGAAGTGTCTGATTCTTAGCTGCTGGCCAAAAGAAAACTCAATTTCCTCCTTTGGCGTTTCTTTAAAATGACTTCAAACCATTGAAACAGTAAGATAAGGAAAAAATTCCAAGTTTGACACCAACTTTTTTTTTCAAAGTCAAAATGTTTGGTCTAAATGAAATAAATGTCAAAAGTTATAAAGTTGCGTAATTATTTGTAAAAAAAAGTTGCAATACTCAGATGTGCAGAGATGCAAGGAAACGATGAAAACAATTCAGGACTTTAAAATGTAACGAAACGTTGCCATTTGGAACCTTAGACTTTATTTTTTACATCTTGATCGCTAGAGAAGTCGGCTCAGGCATCTGACAAATCTTAAGTTGAAGACAAAAACTAATTAATTAATGGAACGAAAGGGAGAATGTAGAGAGTCTTATTATAATATATATATTTTTCTTAATCCAATGGCAGTAGCTCTTCAGCACATTCAGAACACTGATACAAGTGAGATGGAGGAATTAATGGCTGCCATCCCGTTGTGTGTTTTTCCTGAGACATTTACAGTTTTGGCAGATTGTGTTCTCAACCATTTATGTAAACGTTTGCTTTAATAAGGTTTAGACGTGTTCATTAGTTTTGATTTGAAAGCCAGATTGAAAAAAACAAAAGTTCTTCATAAACGGAGGTGACCAGGTATGTGGCTTTTGAGAATCGATGTATATTTTAGTAATCAGAGTCTAAACAGTGATAAGTTAGTTTATTCGAAATGAGAGGCAGCTGGCACTGCCACAGTGGGGGTCTGCGCTGCTGGCAGGCCCCCCTCAAACGCTGATCTTTCCACTTGAAGGTTAATCACTGCTCTCTGAGCATTCACCGTTTTTATTAAAGACAAAATGGGTCAGAAAATATTTGTTATGATAAATTCAGTTTAGCTTTTTACATTTGTTGAAGTTTTGAATCAAATATTTGCTGTTTTTTAAAAAAATATATAGTTTGAGAAAGTTAACTGCTATATTTAACTCAAGCAATGCGTTTTGTTGCTGATCATTGCGGTCATAATGTTCTATTATATTTTTACAGTCCTTTGCTGTTTTAGAATCATAAAATAAACACTCTCGCTATCATTTTCTTTATTTAATCAAATAATATATCAATTGGCATATTGATTTGATCAACTCAATGTAACTGTGTTGTATTATGAACTGTATGTGTTTTAATCAGATACTATTTGAATGTATATTAAGCTGAAGTGAATTTATTTTAATGCATTTACAAAGAAAGAATTGTTTAGAATTAGATGGAAATTGGAGCTCGTGAAAAAGCTAGTAGAAGCTGGTAAGACAGTATCATTATGTACAAGGAAACATGAAACGTGTCCTGTATTGACAGCAAGGAGGAAGCCATTGCTCCAAAGCAAAGACAATTAATGCCAGACTGCAGTTTGCAAAGGGACAAATACCTTAATACCTGAGGACAGGTCCTGTGATCTGAGGACAGGTCCTGTGATCTGAGCTGTTTGGCCATTACAACCAAATGGCCAAATGGGAACGCCATCCCAACTGTGAAATATGGAAGCGGCAACTGCTGCATTTCATAAAGTAGATGACATCATGACGAAAGAACATTATGAAGAAATATTGAAGCAACATCTGAAGACATCAACCAGAAAGTCAGAGCTTGGGGGTAGATTGGTCTTCAGTTGGACAATTACGCCAAGTAAACAACCAAAGTGGTTACAAAGTGTTTTAAGGACAAAACGCGCTCTTTGGCTCCAGCAAGCAAATGTGAGAAGCTCGTGGAAGGAAACCCAAAATGTTTGACTCGAGTCATACCAGGGTTCCCTCCAGAAAACCTGCTGAGCCATGTGGTAGGAATCAACGTATTTTTGTATTGAAAAGCGTTAAAAGTTACAAAAATTTGGAGGTGCACGAGCAGGCATCATAATTTGAAAAATAATAGCGTGTAGGGAGGGTGCAGTTGGTGCGCACTGCCTCATGCCCAGTATAACACGTCAACTATAAACTTGGCTTAATCTGTCTCTACTGTATTAAAAAAAAAACCCTATTTAAAATAAACAAGTAAAGCCTGGTGGCCTGCCAGACTTATAATACCCTTATTGTAAACTCTGCATACAGATTAAGATTATATTCCCTAAACAAATTAATATAACCTTCTGACTTCTAAAAAGAAATCTAATTTGACATTTAGCAAATAGAAATAACTCAAACTGACATAAAAACAAGAAAGGTTTGGTCTGATTTAACTACAGACTGCTGGATAAAACTTACTCGAGTCGTGGCATTTGGAAGTTTCTTACAGAGATTATAACTTCTAGAATCCACCAGTCGATAAAAGGTCAAATCAAATGATTTCACGTGTTTTCCGTCTGAGGAATGCATTTTTCTCTAAGTTCAGCCAACAGGTGTGCGGCACGCAACACGTCCTCACTTTGTCTGGAGACGTGCTGCTTTCACAGGGACGAAGGCCGGGGATTCCCCACCTCTCATCAGGGATCACACAATCCTGCTACACCCTTTACACAGATCCAACTGAAAGAGATGTTCAGCACAGGCAGTTTCTATTTTTAGACACCTGCTGGCCTTCCACGACACATCAGTTCTCGTCTTGTAAATTTGCATGTCCAATCAGTCAAAATAACATGGGAAAGCCACGGGAAAGATGTTGCAGGTTTTACCTCCTGTTTACGTCTCCACGGCAGTCTTCTGGTCGGGCATGTCAGATCCAGAGTGACCGCAGCATTGCTGGGTAGATGAATGATGCATAAGCATGGGTCGGTGTGATAACCTTGAGTAACAAAAACACAAGGGTGTTGTAGCATTTACACAAATATTTGAGACGGGAATGCAAAACAGGTCATAATTACTTGTTTAAAACAGAAAAGCAACAAATCTTTCCCTTAAATTCAGTAGTAGACTTTTTTACCCTTTTTCTGGGCTTCTACACACATCCCTAAAAATCACTGAAGCTGTTCTCTTCCTTTATAAACACAAGCAATTATCTCTGTAACAACCATGCAGCTGTAAAGTGAACTGCGGTGCCTCCGATATAATCGTGCGGTGTGAACTGAATGAAAGCGTTTCGAGGGCCCAGCTCGTGTGTGTGTGTGTGTGTGTGTGTGTGAAGATGAGGGAGCTCTTCCTCGGTTGCTAATCAAAACGCTAGGATTAGAACGGCCCACAAATCATTATTTGCCCAGCGGAAGCCGTTGCAGCTTGGCTCCGAAAACGTATTTATTATTATTATTTATTTTTTTATTATTATTGTTGTGTTGTTATGCTCTTGGCTTTATGTAATAGCAACGGAGCTCTGTTGCCCTTGAGAGCAAACGGGCTGTCTTTGATGCTGAGATCTGTGCAGGCAATACTGAGCATGAGTCATCCAGAAGCCCACACACACACACACACACACTCACACAATACCTTCAGCATCAGCCTTACCATACTCAGGAATTATGCCATTGTATTCAAAACAGTTTGTGTTTTTTTTCACACTGAATTACTAATAGGTGTTTAAAATGATTCTTTTTTTGTGAAATGGATACTTCTGAGCAAAATCAGAATGTTTATTTTGCTGCAGTAGACCTAAATAGATGGATTTTAGCACTATTGACGAAACATAACTTGTCATTACATAATAAAACACTGAGCTGTCTTCATCAGCGGTAATCAAGCGGTTTTTAGATCTGCAGTCGAGTGGAGGTAGACGTGGCTTTATGTAACTGTTGACATAATACTCTCCTCTGGCATTGTCCGCCGGGTTGTAGCTGTGGGTGGTGTGTGAAATGCCTTTGTGATGATATACTATGCCTTAAGCTTTGTGTTGATGTTAAAACTGCTCGCGGTGTTTTCTGTGACCACTGTGACTTGATCGCTATCTCTTAAGGACAGCAGTGCTTTTTTACAGCGAACCGCCGTTGACCTACTTTCGCAATCTGCGCTTGTTTTGAAGGTTGTGAATGAGTCTTTTTTTGTTGTTGTTTTTAAAACCACTTTCTTTTCTAAAAACAGAAATTACAGAAAAGGTTGTCAAAAAGTGACTTTTTTTTTTAATCATGACAGAGTATAAGTCAGGCCAAGAGAATTTTTGTTTAATTGCGAATATATATACAGTCATATCAGCAGAAAACAGATTTTTTTTTTTATCAGAAACAAAACAACTTAAAAATTACAAAGACCACTCGGACACCAATCAAACCGAGTCTACCGAACTGTCAGGTGTGGAAAAAAATTGATTGAAAATTATAATCGATATCGTCATCTCATTTATCACAGTTGCATATTTTTTTGATATTGTGCCACCTTTTCTAAGGTTCGTTGTTTCTGGCTTTTTCCTTATGGCTTAGCGTTGTCACTCTTCAGACCTGCAAACTGCCGAAACTGCTGCTCTTGTTGAGGTGATCGTCCTGTTGCTCCTCAAGTTGCTTTGATTAGCAGCACATGGCTGCTACTTTTCCTCCTGAGTCCTGTAGAAACAGCAAGGGTTATTCTTACTTGTTTGACAGTTTTTCTACTTAATTCAATGTAAAATAACAGAACTGGCAAAAAGAACAAAAAAAAAACAGAAAGATGGCGACGTGGGATCTGATGGGGTATTTATGTTTTGTTTGTTTTAATTTAGCCTGTCCAATGCAGAGTTATTTTGAACATTGAAAACTCTGTACGTTCTTTTTAAAAGCGTCTGCAGACACGTACTAAAGGACAAAATGATCTCCTTCATGGTCCACTTTCTGTCTGCTGCTTTACTGGAAGACTTACACGTACCTCTAAATGAATTCTGCTAAGAAACCCAGTTCTGTTTTTCTGTTTATTTACACATAGACCTAAATGAAAGTTCAAAGCTAAGTAAAGAACCTGGTAGTTAAAGATATGTTAAAGCTGCTTCCACTTCCCCGTTCCCCGAATCTGATGGTTTCTTTCCATCAGATTCTTGTTCTTACTTCCTTGTGCTGTTTTGCCTGTCTTTTTTTTTTTTTTTAGTTGCAACTTAAGTGAAGTTGTCTTTAAAGAGTTTTTTTTTTAAATATACTTGCTTAGTCTGCTATTCTGGTGTTAAGAGGTCATTGCACAGTTTGCTTTGTAAATAAGAACTATCCTGGTAGGATTGTCAAGCCTGGTTATTTTTTCCTACAGTCTGGTTTAGATTTATTTATTTTTATTCTTCATTCTGCTATATTTCATAGTAATAATATAAATTAAGCCCTTTCAGACCCACATATCTGAGATCTAACCTGTCCTCTCTGATTTTATTCTTCTCTCCAGGTCTCTACCTTCCTTGTGTGACAGATGTCGAGGCCTAGCAACTGATCGAGCTGAGAGGGTGAGGTCGGGGAGGCCCGCGGGTTAACGGCTCCAGCTTCTGGCCCATGAGAGCGACTGTGCCATCCAGGTGCCACCAGTAACCAGGGCTGTGGCTGCTGCGGTGGGCCCGGCCCAGGAGGCCTTCTTTCGTGCGTCACTCGAGGCTCCCGCTGACCAGTGCTGCGGCACGCCATGGATCAACAAAGAGAGAAATATGGCGAGCGGACGACCAGAAGCACCAAAGTTAACCAGGGAAACCGGAGCGGACACCGACCGTCGGGCTCCTCCAACACCTCCGGCGTTCTCATGGTCGGACCTAATTTTCGCGTGGGGAAGAAGATCGGTTGTGGAAACTTTGGGGAACTGAAGCTCGGTACGTGGGGTTTGAATCTTTTCTGAAGTGACGCTGAGCCGAAGAGAGGCTTGTGGCATTAGTTACTCGTGTCATATCGAGTTAAAAATTCAGAAAATTAAAAGCAGTAAAAGCTTAGTTAAAATGTTGTCTGGTTTGCTTTGGGCTTGGGCCTAAAATCAATGCTAGTTGTGTCGACTCGGTGTCGGTCTGTTTGGATTTTTTTTAGGCCTGATCTAAACTCTATTTCTTAACTCCATTTTGCTTTTTTTCTACTTTCACTTGTGCCTGTACACAAACTCTTTTATGCCCATTTACTTAAATATGTATGTGCTTCTTTATGGATTTAATGATTAGAACATAAAAAACGTGCTTAAATCTCTGGTTTTGAAACTAAATATGAAACGTTCCGTCGAATGGATGCAAGTGGGAATGGTCTTACATCAAACCATTCTGATTTGATGTTAGGTCTGGTGAAATGTCCCTAAAGTAGCCATAATAAGTGTTAAGAATAACTACACTCAGATGAAATGTCCGATTTTTAATATACTTCTACTTTTCTGTCTTATTTTAGGTAAAAATCTGTACACAAATGAGTATGTAGCCATTAAACTGGTAAGTTCTCTGCAGTTTAACATTTTACTCATTACTACTGCTGCACATGAATTTTTAATTTTTTTAATCTTTGACTCTTTCCATTTTAGGTGGAAAAAGGTGATTTATTTTATTTAGATATGCACCAATCAGTTGGTTAGAGATCAGTTTTTGCGTTGATTAGCTTTCCTCAATAAACAACACATCAAATACCTAAATATGTTTTTTAGTAATTAAATGTCGTAACTAAGAACCCACACTATCTTTTTGGCATATAGTTCAGTGTATTTCTTTGTTCAATAAAGGTGAGGGATATATGTTTGGATTGAAGTGGAGATGCTCTTGCAATCTTTTGATTTTATTGACTTTTTTTCAAAACCACTAGATTAAAAGAACCTGCAGTAGACTTTTCCTTTTTTATGCATCTTTAGTACAAAGAAAACAAAAATGGAATCAGACAAAAACAGAGTCGGACCTCAAAGAAAACCAACAGTCAGTATAAAGAGCCTAATCAATGCGTCTTGTTTTATTTGGAGTTTTTTGTGTGTGTGATATTTTTATAATTTTTTTTCCACTATAAAATGAATTTAATCTTTTACGTGCACGTCGTGTAGGAACCAGTGAAGTCGAGGGCCCCACAGCTACATTTGGAGTACCGGTTCTACAAAAGCCTGGGGACCACAGGTGAGATCAAAGATTTGGATTTAATTCCCTGCTGTGTTTATGTGTGTGACTGCATGATAATGATTTCATTGTTTTGGAAGATGAGGCCAGAGATTGCATCATTTCCACAACAAGTGATTACACATCTCTGAGCAGATATTGAGCTGGTTTAAGAGCTCGCTTTAATCTCCCAGGATATTGTGTGCAAAGAGTGCATGAAGGCCTACCCGTGTATTTGCTCTGTGTGGGACAGTGACCTTTAGAGATGCCTTGTAGGGATACAGTTTCTTTTATTTGAGTTGAAGTTGGGCTTCTTATTAACCTAGAAAAGATATGAAGATTTTATGGTTGACTGAAACATAAGACCGCCGTTTTAAAGACAAATGATCAACCCAAAGGCAAGAGGATTTTGTGTCTTGCTCGCCTCTTGTTGTCTCCAGCTCAGTTGGGATTAAAGGTTTCTGCCCTGTGCCGTCTTTTCTGATGCCTTGTATCTTTTCCAAGGTTGCCCAGACAAACCCGTCTGCGTCCAGCAGAGACACCGTTTCCTTCCCAACCATTCCTAATTAATCCCGGTCATCCATTCAAATTCCCTCTAAGATTTTAAACATGAAAAGCAGGCATTGATTTTCAAACTTGTCTGCCAAGACATACTCACAGTACAGCACATTGAGGGTGCTAGTCATAAAATCATAGGTGTCTGTTGTCGAGTACAGGCTGATGTTTGTCAGGATCTCCAATTAGAATAATTTTAAAATGCTGTGATCCTGATCTGAAATTAAGTATTAAATTTCAGAAAAGTTTAGTTTTTAGTTTAGTTTTCAACACATGCTGCAGCTGTTAGCATATTTTTTGAGGACAACTAGAGTGCTGCTGGTTAATCAAAAATGTTCATAAACCTCAAACATGAATGATTTTTTTGTCTTCTTACATTATTAATATGTGTATAATTGTTTGACAAGCATAGAAAAAACCTACATTTTCCCATAGTAATTTATTATTCTTTCTGTTAATGAAAATTTGACACAAACAACACTAAACTTTCCAATAAACATAAAAAAATAATAATAATCTGTGACCAGTATGGCCACCCTTCTTTTCAGTAACAGTGATAGGCCTTTCAGTCATGGAGTCAGTCAGCTTCTTGATTTGTTGATCATCTTTCTGTGCAACAGCAAGTTGCACAGAAAGATGCAACTTTTTCCTTCACTCTAAATTTTTACCTGTTTACAAAGGTTTTGTAGAAGTACTCTCTATGTTTTAATGGGAGAGATTGGAACTTGTGCTGACATTCTATATTTTGCACAAATCCTATTTTTATAACTCATAATAAAACAGTTTTTTTTTTTGGTTATTATAATTCTTTGGCCTCAAAAGCATAATGTGTCAGTTTTAACGCAAAAAAAATATAGAAAACCTGCCAACATTAAATAAATATGTCTGTCTGAAGTTTGATTTATAAATATCTAAACTTATTAAAAAGTAAAAAGGCCTCAACAAGGCTTTAAAGCTGTTGGTTAGTTACGAATCATGATGAGATTTTGGATTTCCGCAGGTCCACATGATAATCGGTCTGGGAGAATAATGGCTATTGTTTTGCAAAAGGCACAGACTGGAAAAGGCCAACTGTGCGGAAACCCATTAAATATTTAGCAAGCAGGCCTTGCCTCTCTTAGCGCTAACCCACCTCTGTCCTCTCCTCCAGATGGGATAATGTGACCTCATTTCGTCTTGGCTGCTCGCTGTACCACATTCCTCTCAGGCGAAGGGGTTGTTTGCATCTGTGCAGGCGGCGTTTTTATGAATTTATGCGGCTTTACTCTGACCCTCTGTCAGGTGTTGTTTGCTGATGCGTAACCAAATGTCCCTGGGTATTAATGAGGATGATTCCATCACGCCGTAAGAGTCGGCTTTCAGTTGTTCGGCTCAAATCATACGGGAAGAATGATGAGGACGGTGATGTTTGAGGAGGAAAGCTGTTTGTATAAGGGTTAGTTTACACAGAGGAGGTGTTAAAGGTATTATCTGTCATGCCATGAAACACTTCACTCTCTTAAAAGTGAACATCTCGTTCTAGAGCTTCATAGAAATGAAAAACTTGGATTGGATAAACATGGGAATGGGCTTTCTGTGGGATTTCAAGCCACACCTTATTGTCTGCTACAAATTAGAGTTCCAAGAACATAAATAGAATTTTTAATGAATTAAAATCACAATTGATATTAAGAAGAGAATGGGTAAAAGGAAGATGCTCTGCAGAACTGGGAAGAGTCATTATCCTGTGTACTGGGAAGTATCTTTACTCATCATGACAGTTTTTTTTCCAAACATCGATGCTCACGTCATCACTGATGTTTGGTAGCTCTCAAAAGCTTGACCAGCCTTGTTTTAAGCCTCTCCACTAATTTATAGCGCATCTTATATCTAAACCGTTTCTAGACTTCCCGCAGCCACCCTGGGTTTAGATCCACTCATTTCTGCGGTGCAATTAACAACCCACCAAAACTACATAATGGCAGAGGATCCAGTGCAGCTACCTTTTACATTCCCATGCGCCATCTACTGCCAAGAATGCCACTTTTCACAATTCATGCCTAAAGCACTGACTGACAAATAGAGGGCTGTTTGGATGTCTGTAGGAGTGGAGTTCCAATCTCTGGCTCTTGAAATACTTTTGAAATATCTTTTTTTTTCTTTTTTTTTTTTAAGCCAATTCCAGTTTCACTTAAAGAACCATAAGACGAGCTTTGGAACTTCAACTGGTCATTAGAATTCATTATTCATATCAGAGTCAGGGGCAACGTCACACTGTGTGAGAGCCGCTGCTGTAAAACAGTTGAAATATTTTGAAAAAAAGGGGCAAAATAGTTACATAAATGTTATTTCTAACTGACTTTGGGTTTTGGTTAGCATTAGCTGGTCAATCATCTCTGTGTGCAATCCCAAGAAGATGTAAGTATCTGAACAGAAGTTAGTGTGTTTTTTTTTTTTTTTTTTTTTTTTTTTTTTTTTGCAAAAGTTAGGATTCTGCACTCTACTACATTCTACTTTACAGTGTGTCTTTCTTCCTTTTGTTCTTTCTTTCTTTTCTTTTTACATATCTGGCAGAGTGGAACTCAGAATTGTTGTCCGAATGCAGAGGTGAAGCCCAACAGGTTTATTTTCACAGGCCTAGCATTGCGGCTTTCACAGTGATTCTCCACTTGATATATATGTAATTGAAATTTCTTTGGTTTCATTTTAAATGTAGTGGGCACAAAGACGGAAAAGAGAGGAGAGTGGAAAGGTGGGGAAAAGGTTTAAAGGGAAACGAGTAGAGGCGAGAAAGTCGGAAGTCTGCTCCTACACCTGCAGAAAGAGGAAAAGACAAAACTGAGAAGTCATGGCAACAAACAACATTTGTATTAACGTGCTATAATAAAACAAGTTAATACAAGATGTATTTAGTGGCAACTCCACCCCTGACATGAAAGACACCTGATTCACAACATTCTTATTTTTTTGCTCTACATCATGGCAGCTCTCATTACGTCGCATTCAGTGATCAGAAAAAGATCCTATCAATATGCTTCTGTCTGGTCGGGCAATAACTGAGGCTCATGAAACTAAAAGTTGACCACCTGATCATCAGCCACTTTCTCTGTGCATCTTCGTATGTGAATGTGTTGTACTTTGATGTGCTGATTGTTGCTCCTCTGTCAGACGATTTACATATTTTTAACACTTTTTAAAATCAAACTATCTTCTGAACAAAACTCTTATGCTGTATCAAAAACATCCCTCGCTTTCCAGAGCCGATTTCCCATGATTGACCACACCTTTGTTCGATAAGCTTTTTAAAATAAAATGCAAGCTTTCTTTGAACTTTCTTGGGAAGACACTTTTAATGGGCGCTGACTGGCAGTAAGAAGGAGCAAACTTTGAGTCATGCTTCCCTGAAGCCAATTACCAGTTTGACCTGATTTCCTGTTCTTTGAAACCACGATGCAGTCAGGATGACAGCCTCCGTTCGAGTCACAGCATCTCTGGCTGCATGCGGATCCTTTGTTAAAGAAGAATAACTTTAAAGGACTTCACGTGGATCTGCTCCAGCTTTTTTTTTTTCCTTAATGCTCTTCTGAAACAAAGAGCTTCAATGCCCAGAAGACCACCATGACAAACAACCCAAACAGAGTAGTAAAAGGGCCTCATCTCTACCATCATTATAGTCACATTAGACTGCCCACTCAGCAGTAAACTGCTCATTGGCAAGTAATAAAATAAGAGACGAGATGATGAATGCATGAAAATGTGAAGCAATTAGACTGAGTGAAGCTTAGAGGATATGATTGTAATGGGAGTTTGTGCTGCGAGTCTGTGAAAAGATTATATTTCATCTGTACCACTAGTACCCTCAACCCAAACCCTGGTGAGACACCATGTCAGGTTAGGGCAGGATGTGCCTTTAAACAGGTCCCGCTTCGTCTTTTCTGAAGTCTTCGTGTCATTTCACTTCTCCAGCAGAGGGAGTACCGCAGGTTTTCTACTTCGGCCCCTGTGGGAAGTACAATGCCATGGTCATGGAGCTGCTGGGGCCGAGTCTAGAGGATCTGTTTGACCTTTGCGACAGGACCTTTTCACTGAAGACCGTCTTGATGATTGCAATTCAGCTGGTGGGTACCGGCGCTGTCGAACAAGTTGTTGTTTTTCTCACTTGGAGGACGCTGGAATGTTTTCTGTGGCTGATTCCGCTCGTTTCTCCCCACACCAGATTTCTCGAATGGAGTATGTGCACTCTAAAAATCTCATCTACAGAGATGTCAAGCCTGAAAACTTTCTCATCGGAAGGCAAGGGAATAAAAAGGAGCACATCATCCACATCATCGACTTTGGCCTAGCCAAAGAGTACATCGACCCCGAGACCAAAAAACACATTCCATACCGGGAGCATAAGAGCCTGACTGGTACTGCCAGATACATGTCCATTAACACACACTTAGGCAAAGGTAAGACACTGCCAAAGCTGTGTTTTTGTTGGAGTTTGATGCAGGGTCATGCTATCACTCAACTTTTCCCCGTTTTGTGGTGTTGACTTATTGGGATTTTATACAATGAACACAAAGTAATGCTAAACTTAAGTGGAAGGAAAAAAGTTTCATGGTTAACTTTTTTTTTTTTTTTTTTGCAAATAAAAATCCAGAAAGCGCGGTGAGAATTTATATTCAGCAGTCTCTACGTTAATATTTCTAAATTTATACACCAATACGTAGATTGATTGGTAACTTTACAGTACGTTCACGCCAAACGCGTTTTAAGCGTCAAACGCATCTGTTTACATTCAAAGTCTATGTGGAATATTGGATGTTTCAAACACTCAAAATGCTTCAAATTGTGCCGTGCTAGATGCTCAAAACGCTACGCACAGGCCCTCGACGCTCCTCCACAAAGACTTAGGATGTAAACCGGAGACGCCTGACGCTCAAAACGCGTTTGGTGTGAACCCACCATAAGGTTTAGTGCCTTGCCCACGTAGCAGGAGGAAGCTACTACTACTCTACCCACAGAGCAACAGTCCTCTGTCAAAACCTTTCTAGTATTGTATTGCTTCAACTTCGCAATCATGGATTACTTTGTGTTTAACTTTTCACATGAAATCCTGCAAAAACACATTAAAGTTTGTAAGTTTAACCTGAAAAATGGGAAAAAGTTCAAGGTTTACTTACTAAAGTCCTATATGTCGAACGTTTAAAGCCTTGTTTTTGTGTAAATGAAATGTAAAAATGAAAAAAAAAAAAAATAATAATAATAATAATAATGTGTTCATACAGAGCAAAGCAGACGAGATGACCTGGAGGCTTTAGGGCACATGTTCATGTATTTTCTACGTGGGAGTTTACCTTGGCAAGGACTAAAGGTATGACGAGGCCATGTCACCGAGTCTGTGGAGAATGTTTCGTATCTTGCTTAGGAAAACATTCATCATTAAATAGAAACGCATTTGATGTAATAGTGTATATATTCATAAGTTTTTCCATTTTTACCATTAGAAGTTGATACTTTCTCTTTGAAAAATAACTAATAAAATGTGTCTCTACTTTGTTGCCTTACTTATTCATAGAATAATGTCAATAAATGAAATAAAAACAAGACAAAATGTTACTGGGTTTTTTACCCTTCACACTAATTAAATACATTTTGGACACTTGTTGTGATCTCAAATATTTGATCCATAGACGGTCCAGATTTGGACTTAGTGTAGGTTTTGTAGACTGGAACATGGGGGAGAGATGTGCAGCAAATTATTCACAATTCACCTCAAGGAATTCAGTGGGATGAAAGATCCCACATTTAAAATGTGCTTTGAGTTTTCTTTTCTTTCCATGAAGAGATTTCTCTAGCATGTTTTTAACCATTTTGTGTTATTCAATAAAAAGTTAATATTCCAGAAAATAGAACTGAAATGTTCTTTTATGATGTTCTCATTTATTTTTAAAAATTTTTTTTTAGGCTGACACCTTGAAAGAAAGATACCAGAAGATTGGTGATACAAAACGAAACACTCCTATTGAAGTCCTCTGTGAGAATTTTCCAGGTATGCTGCTGCCGATGAGTTTATGAATTTACTCTGATTATTTAAAAAATAATAATCTTTGCAATTCTTAAAATGAAATAGTATTTCCTAGAAATGGAGGAAATATCAATTAAGTTTGTTTTAAAGCTTTCTCTGTGAAGATGACATTCGTAGGTCTGTCATAAACTTTTGCTAGACAGTAAATTGTCTTTAGCATTTTCAGGTAATTATATATTAACCTGTACTTTACCCATGTGAAGCTTCTTTTTTGTTTCCTTTCACGCAGAGGAAATGGCCACCTATTTGCGGTATGTAAGGCGGTTAGACTTCTTTGAAAAGCCCGACTACGAATATCTGAGGACTCTGTTTACTGAGCTGTTTGAGAGAAAAGGATACACGTTTGACTATACTTACGACTGGGTTGGGAGGCAGATAGTAAGTGAGCCCTGTTGTTTTTAAGGTTATGCCTTAAATAGGCCAATCCTTGAATTCGCCTCTTCGTTCCTTTCCGCCAGCCCACGCCGGTGGGATCTGTCCATATAGACTCTGGTGCCTCTGCGGTAACAAGAGAGAGCCATCCTCACAGAGAACGGCCCTCGCAGCACCCTCCGGTTCGAAATCAGGTATGTTTCAGAGCAGAGAGAGTCGGTTCCAGTAAGAACAGGGGAAGCTGTTTGGCAGGTTTACAAAGCGATGTGCAGGAATATTGAATCAAACCTGCCTGATTTGATCTTTTAAAGGGGCAGTGCTGTGTGTTTTCCATTCATATAGTGCCATTTTACAGCATAATCAATTAACCATGTTACCTTCAGCTGTTATAAAAATGATGTACATATCAAATGTGACTATAAAAAAAATGTTACTTCCTAATGTAGCACTTTGAAATCGGGCCTCTGTCTCTAAAACTTTCTGAAACTCCTCCTTCAGGAAGTCATCACATCATTACTCCTATGTTTAACAAAAGCATTGTTACAATAATGAGACAAAAAATAAAATATATAAACGCTGAAGTGGTTTGAATATTTTCGTAAGGGAGTCTGAAATTACCTTTTTTTGAGGAGCGCATTTTAGTATCTTTTGTGCTATTTCAAAAGATTTTCATCCATATGTGGGTGGTTGAATTTCTGTACTCGGTGCAATTCAAGCTGCAAGAGCTTGTTTTTTCCTTTCCTTTGGCTTTAGACTCAGGCCTTGCTTAGATTTTTTTTTTTATTTTTTTTTTTTTTTTTTTTTTTTTTTTTTTTCTATTTTGTTTCCTTCCTCATTGGTCATGCCGCTTTCGCATGGTACCTTGCTTCACACACCCAAATGCCATCTTTTCTAATGCAATTATTCCATCACCTTCACCCCTCCTTCCCTCTCCCGTTGCACCCCCTACCCCACCCCCGTTCACCCCCGAACCCCACTTCCCCCCTCACATCACTATGGCAACCCCTGACTCCCCCGAGCAGACGGCAGGCTCAGACCGACGAGGAGCATGGGAGGTGCAGCCCACGCGGCAAGCAAACTCTTCCTATCTGACCTCCCACCTGGCAGCGGACAGGCACGGGGGCTCAGTGCAGGTACACACCCCTTACCCGATCAGCCAACACCCCCCGCCCCCACCACCCTCACCCCACAGCCTCCATGAAGTCAGATCTGTCTCATAAAGTATCCCAGCACTTAAAATGTAAACACAACAATTCCCTGCATAGTTGTCTTTCTTATTACATTTTTTTTTTATTTAGAGTTTTATGAGACTTTATGAAGTGAATACAATATTTTTGTTGTCGTCTTACATCGTAGCTTTGCATTTTATGTGAGACAGATCTACAGCGTTTTACTTGCTTTACCCCTGGCTGGGAAATGTTGTTTTCTGCTCCACCGTATGCATGTGATCTGGTGCCACCCACCCCACATGTTCAAAGAGAATTTTCTTCCTTTTTTTTTTTCTTTGGCATCTGGAAGCAGTTTTGCATTTTGAGCTCTGGTTTCTACATTTAATGACTCTGAGTCTGAGCACTTCTTTTATAAAATCAGCACACTTTTGCATGGCAGGATGAACTGGCTCTGCCAAGGAAATGCATGCTGGGTATGGTTTGTTATGCTCAAAGGGCGATTCTGGCTATTGTTTTTATAATTTTATTTATTTATTACCTTAACCTGGCTTGCTCAAAGTGTAAATATGTTGAGGGCAAATGAGAAATTATCCATAAAATTTACTTTGATTTTAGGTGCAATTAGTCAAGTTTAAATTTTTAAATTGATTTAATAAAATACAGTAAAGTAGGCTTTAAAAAAAACCTACATTAGTATATTTTTAAATAAATTATTACATTTTCATTTTGGATTTGAAAAGCTGTAACTTTACAGTGAAAGACACCTTTGAACCGCTAAATATATATTTTCATTGTATTTCGGTAATTCGTTGAAGTACAGAGATTCATTATGCACTTCAAACAAAGTTTAGTTTAATGATACTTGAGAATAATGAGTACAGTACTTTTTTTCTTCACAATTTGAGCTACAAATATAGTTTGATAACTCTAAATAGTTATTTGGGGGGAGCTTTTACCTTTCATGTTAAAATCTTTGCTCACTGTTTAGTCATGTTATAAAATGCTTACCAGCATTTACCAGGTGTGTTACTTAACTATAACTTTAGATTGAGCATTTTATTGGGCTTCTACCCTCCGTGTTGTTTGGGGAAGAAGTCTCTTGGAAATGGGCTTTGAGACTCTAAACCAGAGCTGAGCTGCTGAAGTGTTTGTGTCTCGTGTTGTTTCTGGCCAGCATTATTGGGTGAAACTGTGGCAGTTTCAAACTTTTAATCAGAAGTAACACCCGTCTTTGATGCAGGTGGTCAGCTCAACCAACGGCGAGTTGAACGCAGACGACCCGCTGGCTCAATCTAACACCCCGATTACACCTCAGGCAGATGTGGAAGTGGTCGACGAGCCCAAGTACGTATCCTGAGCCCTCTGCGCCTCTCTTCCATGTCCTTCTCTTGCTTTCTTCCTTCCAGTCTTCCTCCTTCTGTACCTCTCTGTGGTAATGTTACAGCCTAGACCTCTTGCTATAGTCTTAATTTACTGAACTCGAGTTTCTCTGTCACATTATCTCAGTGAATTTCTCTCAAATACTTACATTTGGTGCAGATCAATTAATAAGATTCAAGTTTCCATTGTGGTGCTTTATGTAGCCTTTACTTTAAATATAGTAATTCAATTTGACTAAAAAAGTGATGTTGATTCCGCTTTAAGATAGCAGAATATCCACAAAGTTTTGCTCACAGTTTTGAATCCAACACAAAATAAAGGGATCATATTATTATCCCCATTTAGGTTTAGAAACGTATGTCTCCAAAAACAAAACAAAAAGGCACTAAGAAAGCAGCTGGGTTTCTTTTTTTGTTTGTTTTGTTTTGTTTGTCCACATATTTGAGGAAGTGCTTTTTGAAACATGTTTACGAAACAGGAAAAATGCTGATTATTTTAAACAACTGGGATTCTGAAAATAAATTGGCTTCATGGAAACACTCCAATTTCAAACAAACTCACGTTTTTCAATCAATTTTTGAGCTAGGATAAATTAGTCTATTTTACGAAACTGCAATGGAAACGCTTTTTTTTTTCCACATCACATATGTGATCAACGACTGGATGTTTCCACTGGCGGAAAAGACAAAGACGACAACAGGAACCATAGTTTAGTTTATTTATTTCAAACATATTCACAATTCAAACAGTAAAATATATATTTTTTTGATAGTCTGTTTGGAAAGGAGGTAGGCAGAAGTGCAAACTTATTTAATCCTTTCTCCTATATATGGCTTTTTTCACGTTATTCTTTACTTCAAGTAAGTAATATTTACAGAAAGTAAACTGAATAAACAATTTAATGTAAATTAGACTGACATACAGTGGGGGCAAATGTTTCTTTTCATTATTAAAGACATTTTTAATTTCTTATTAGCCTCATCATATTGCTGTTGCAGGCATCACCTGCATGATGTGCATTCTTTTGTACGTTTTTTTGTACTTCATGTTACAGTGAAGTAGATGATTGATCACCTTTTAGCAGAAGTACCAACAGAGACATAGATGAGGGGATTTTTCAGTCCTACTGAGCTGATCACTCCTTCCTGAGTTACTGCCTTCATTCTCAGGAGACAACCATCATGACCAAACACCTTCAGCAGAGGTTTCTCCCATTTATTCAGATTGCAGGTCTCTGCTTTGCTCACACAAATCTTTAGCATGATGGCCGGCTTATTTAAGGCCTTATCATATAGTGTGTTTCTGGCCTGCGATTAGAAACTACCCGTAATAAATGTAAACGTGGTGACCGAAGCAGCTTAGCTTTGTCTTTTGAGCCAGTACTGTCTGTACCCATGAATAATTAAAACTGCACGTATGGATGGCTTTTTGGTGTTATATTTATTCATGAAGGAAAATATCATGAATGCATAAATAATCTCACGTGGGTTTTGAGGTCCGTTTAAAATAGTCATTTCCATTAGCGGTGCTTTGATTTAGACTTTTCTGACATTAATTAGCCTGATCTTAATGTCCAAAGTTTCATTTCATTTGAAGAACCATCAAAATGACTATGGAGTTGGCATTGTAAACTTTTCTTTGGTAGATTTAGCCTTCCTGTTGATTTTTAAGTCTGCTGCTTAAGCAGTAGAATGAGCTGCCAGCATGCTTCTGTAGAAAAAAGTTTCTTCTTAAATGTCTTCATTTGTTTCTGTTTCAAACTTCCTGAACAGCTCACAGATATTGAAAACAGCTAGTTTTGATTCTTCTTCTGTCAGTAGAAACTTCCACACTAAAAACTATTGTAAGCACAACACAAGTGCTGATGTGGAGTGCGGTTTGCAAACCTGAATGAAGCTAATTTCTCAACTAATCTTTCAATAATTAAACTTGAATGTTATTTAAAATATGTTTTCATGAAATGTTTTTTGCTTCATTGTATCACCATAGGATACAAAGGGTTGTGCTTTAAGTGTGGATCATCTACAAACTTCATTTTCTGTTGGATTCAAAATTTCTGCCTGTAACAAAAAAACTACAGCATGTTTTCCTCTTGTGTTTAGAAAAAAATGTAAAATAAATAAAAATAAATAAAAATTGGTTAAAACTAAACAAAAAACTAAAAATTGATACCATTTAGGAAATATAATTGAAATGCTCGAATCAGGCTTCGTAACTTTACAACTGCTCTCTTAAACATTTAGGAATAATAACTTGTTAAGCAATATGCTTGAACCAATTGATTATGTAAAAAAATCTCTCTATATCTCAAAGTGCAGGATGTTTTCTTCCAATCAAATCCAGTTTTTGTACTGGTACTACTGGTTTCTCTTTTGTTTTTATGCCCTTCAATCTTTTGTGCAAATTGAGACCTTCAGAATATGAGTGTAAATTTGACTTTAACTTGACACACTAATCAGTTCAGCAGCATTAAATAAATCAGATGGAATCCTTTTCCTCTTCTAATTTGTCTTTCCCTCTGTGTCCACCTGTGTTGTGTGTGTGCGTGTGTGTTGTGTGTGTGTTTGGCGTTTGTGCGCCGACTCCCATCAACCTAGTCCTGCTGTATTAATCTACCTTTCTTTTCTCTTTACACTCTTTCTTCTCTCTTCTTCTGTAGCTGCGTGAAAATGCTCAACCTGTGGTGAGTCCCTCTCTGCTTGTCCACATCATACTCATGGGACAGGGAGTGGACCGGCCTAGGCTGGGCCCAGTGGAGTTACTCACTAAGTTTAAGCAGACTCTCACTGGTACAATACTGCCTTGAACCCAAGTGCGGTTTTCTATTGTTTTTCCAATTAATTCAGTCATTTTAGCAATAAGTTAAGTAGTGCTTCTTCTTTTCACGATGATGTTGGAACTAGTGGCGGATCATGGCAGAAATACTAAGCTGGTCTTTCTATGAGGCTTCGGTAGCTTCTTTACAGGCTTTAAGCATTTGTTTATTGGTTTTGACATTATTTATCTAAAAGAACCCAGTCACTGTCCTATGTCTTGTCTCTGTGTGTTCTTACTGAGCGCTCAGGCTCGCCATGTCTTGTGCTTTTCATGTGCTTTTCTTTTAGCGCATACAGGGAAAAGTCGCCCTCTCTTTCCATGTACAGGTTTCGCTCAGTCAATGAGAGCATCTTTGAAAAGTCGGGGTCATTTCAATCATTCGAATCAAAAGGTAGAACCTTTAGTTGCATTACACAAACAAGAAGTGATCTATCAAGCTTTTGGTTCTGCTAATTTCCTATTATTATGGAAATTAATTAGGGCTGCAACTAATGATTGTTTAAATAATTGGTTGTTCTGCCGATTAATCTGATCAAAATTGACACATTCTGCAGATTTTTCATTTAACCACTTAAAGCTTTTTTATGCAATATTAGAAATACATTAAAAGATACAAATAAATAGTTCAATGTCTTTTTTTAGATAAGAAAATAGACATTGTATTGCATAAAATGTGTTAATATGACTTTCCTTTAGTGTACGCTTGAGTATATGTAGCATAGGATGCATCTTCAGCTAAAAAATCTCCCAAAAACATCTACTTGACTTAACTTCAGAAACATAAGAAAATCTATACATTATTTTGTGCAGTTTTGGCTGAATTACTGCTCTGAGTGTGGTGTTCTTTCAGAAAATGGCTTGTTTTTGAGTCTGTATAGCCCAGTTAGCGATTAATCGATTTGGAAATTAGTTGATGATTATTTCGATAATCGATTAATCTGATTAATTGCTTCAGCCCTAAACCTAATATTCAGTTTTTGAAAACCAAACAAAAAAATACAACCCAATACTTCCGCCTGCTGAACATTTTGTCCATGTGTTGTGCAAATATTCTGAGTGCATTCGGTGGGGTAAGCTCTGAATATTTGGGTGGGATTCCTTTTGCATGAATTAGTGTTTTAATGCTTTTTATGTTGGTGTCTGGCAGCTCTCGAAGCACCGATCCCAGGGAAAGTCCGCAGCTTTTGATTGTCCACCAAATTTATGAATTGGCTTTTCAAAATAAATGGCACTTTTTTTTGTACAGTTTTTCCTTCCACTCAACTTTCCATTGATGTTTGGATACAACTCTGGAATAAATTTCTTTAGCAATGACGTTTTTTTTTGTTTTGTTTGTTTTTAGCTCAATGACTATTTTCTGTAATGTCAATTAACTTATTTTATGAAAAATAAATGCACATTTAAGCACTTTCTGCACAAATTTCACATTTTGGAAGAAATTTCTGAAATAAATGTCACTTTTTGAGGATATTCTAATTTATTGAGATGCACCTGTACATGAAAACCTTGGTAGTGACTAAGCGTCCAGACGCACAGTGGATGCAAGTGCTTTCTTTCACCTTGTTCTTGATGCTAAAATGATTTTTAAGCCACGGAAATCTTAACTCTTCTACATTGTAGCAGCATTTCTAAGGCAACCCGCTTCCTCTGCGTCATGCGTTGCCGCTCGTACGTTCGCGTTAACGTCTCTCCTGTTTTGTCCGCAGGTGCTGCTGTTTCTTCAGGCGAAAACGGAAGAAGAACACGCAGAGGCACAAATGATGAGCCGGGGACCGGAAACGAATCGTTCCTCATGTCCGCTTACAGTCGATTGTGATTTCAGAAACCTGGATGGTCCCACTCAGAATTAAAGAGGGAGTCTACTGAAAGATTCTGATTGAATTGTTCTCGGCCAGGACCACTTTGACGGGGTGGGGGGGAGTAAAACAAACACACACAAAAAAACAAACCGTGGTTTGTGGAGATGTACAGGAAACATGTCTTACGATGGGAGTCTTTTTTTTTTTTTTTTTTTTTTTTTTTTTTCCCCCCCCCCCCTAATTTAAAGGGGTTTTTTTTTTGGGGGGGGGCCAAAAAATTTTTTTGGGTTTTTTT
>NW_015113821.1:197303-199277 GCF_001443285.1 Poecilia latipinna
AACCCGGGGTTTTGGGGAGATGTAAGGAAAATTTGTTTTTATGGGGGGGTTTTTTTTTTTTTTTTTTTTTTTTTTTTTTTTTCCCCCTCCACTCTAAGTTAAATGGGATGTTTTATAGGTCAGGCGTCCAAGAAATGTTTTGGGGTTTTTTTTTCTCTATGACAACCAAAATGTTTTTTCCCCACCATTTTTGCCATATTTCTTTCTTTCTTTCTTTTTTTTTTTTTTTGCTAAAGTCTCGCGTATGTTTTTTTTGTTTGTTTTTTTGAGAGAGAGAGGAAGAGAGGATCTTCCTGTGGAATCTCGCCTCCATCGCACCATCAGGTCCTATTGTTTCAACGTGATTCATCTTGCCACGACTCCTCATTAGTTTGCCAACTCGTTTTATTTATTTTTAAAAATCTTTTCTGGATCATTTCTCGATGCAGGACAAGCAGCTGAATACGCAAAGGCGAAAAGGAGTATTAGCAGTCTTTCCAGTTCTCACAGGATGTCCCGTCGTTGAACCGAAATACACTACAGTCCCTCTTTTTACTGTTGGCGATAATGAGCAGCGACCTGATGTTTCTACATGGGGCTTGAAGGAAAAAAAAAAAAATAAATAATGCCACTTACCACTCTGTTGCTACTACTACATACACACTGAATGTATTGACAGATGAGCGAAATGACTGGAGCATTTCTGTTATTTCTCCAGTGCATGGGAAGGAAGTTGCAGTTAAAGAGGTTTAATGAAATTAGTTGGGGGTTTTTTATTGTTGAAAAAGAAGAAGAAAAAAAACTGAGACCAAAAACTGAGTTCAGTTCAGATTAGGAAGGGTTTCCTGGACTTTGTGACCACAGCAGACATCAGACGATGCCACCCTGGAAGGACAGTATGCTCTGGAGAGTCACCGCCTCTAAAAACCGCTCTGTCCAATGCCTTAACCTCCATCCACCAAACTCAACTGACCGCCGCGTTGTTTCGCCGCTTTGGATAGCAAGTTAACAGCATGGTTGTGAGATTTTTTTTAATTTTTATTTTTATTTTTTGGTCTGTGTGTGTGATTTCCAAACGATTAAACCCAAAGCAAGAGACTGTTTCGCAGCCATTAAAGGCCGGCCACGGCTTTTCTCTTAACACGGATATGTATTCCCCACGGATAAAGGACAAAAAAAAACAAAAACAAAAAAAAAAACCGAAGGCGCTCCCCTCCCTCCAACGCCACCACCGCCCCTGTGCTGCAAAGAGATGTTTCGACGTCGGGGTCGCCGCTCGAACCGCGGCTGAGACGGACAGAAACTCGGCGGCGGAGGAATGCCTTGAAACAATATCTCACCTTGCCTATCATAACAGGAAAAAAAAAAGAATTATTTCATTTGTTTTCATTATATGCTAATGTGAATTCTGTCTAATGTAATTTTATTATTTTTGTTTTGTCGTTTTCATTCCAGTTAGCCATGGTTTTTATAGGGAAAGAGATGGGGGGGGTAAACAAAACAAAGCTTGATTATTACTGCACTACATTTGTTTGACCCCGGCTTTCCCAGAGGAGACCTTGCCTTTTTAAAAAAACAAAAACAAACAAAAAAATCCACTTTGAACGTGCTTATTACTTTAATTGTAGCTGCCTAGTGTGCTGGTTGGGGGAGGGCTCGTTCTTCTTAGTTTTGGTGCCATGGCCGCCCTCCACTCAGCCCTCCGGTCCCTCCGCGCACAGACACCTTGTAAGTGTAAGATGAAGCGACACTCGGTGGAGTGTCCGCTTCGGCGTTTCGTGGACCTGCTCCATTAGAATGTTGTAGATGAGTCCGTATGTAAACCTGCTTCCTTGTTGTATTTACACTGTACAGCCCGGTTTTTTGTTTGTTTGTTTTTTTAAGCCCCGCCCTTCTCAACCCGGCGCGTGACTTTCTCCGGGGAGCCTAAGTTATTGTGTTATTGAAAGTACTTGAATATGTAAATCTATAGGAAATCCTTTTTTTGTTTTTCTT
>NW_015113821.1:202482-272212 GCF_001443285.1 Poecilia latipinna
TTTTTTTTTTTTAAAAAACTTTAAAATTTAAAATTTTAGGAAAACCTTTTTTTTTTTTTTTTTTTTTTTTTTTCCTTTTTTTTTTTTTTTTTTTTTTTTTTTTGTTGCTTCCTTTGTTCGCAGTAACTCCACGTAAATGATTTAACGGGGAAACGATGGGAGAAGAAGCTATTTGAATGACCGATTATTCATTTCTTCGATCTGAGGTCAGGTCGTCCGTGGACAGCTGGATCCGTGTCGCTCCAGCGTCCTGTGCTAAAAAGATTTCCGTTTATCGAGATGGATTAATCCAGACTATTTAGCCTTCTCCGCTCCCAGCCCTGAATTCCCCCGTCGAGTGCCATTTCCGAGACTACTACTACTTTTACTACTAGCCCATGCCTTTTCCTGTGCCAGGAAAATATCGAGATGAATGTTTTCCTTTTTCACTCCATCCCGTGTCCTTGAACACGTCGCCTATCGTTTCTTTCTCTTTTTTTTTTCTTCTGCAGAGCAGCGGTGCCATACCAGGCGGTGTTTTTAACGACTCGTTCCGTCTTAAAAGTCCAAAAAGGGAAGGGGGCCAAACCCACCGCCTTGTGGACCCACTCTTACGTTTCCCTGCTGAGTTTGTGACGCAGCATCTAGTTCTATAGCTTCTGGCTGAGCTGGTATATATAGCTATATTATTCTGGATTTGAACTCTCTGGGTTTGTCTTAAAGCGACACACTCATCGTGAGCTCTATCTGCATGGCGAGCGGTCTCTCTATCTTAATGTTGGATCCGCGACACGAAGCAGCTTCCGCTCCTCGCGACCTTTTCTGTCTATTTTTGTATTTTATTTTATTTGCTACACATTCCAGTTTTGTTCCGACTGTTCATGTCAGTCAGGGTTTATGGCTTTCGTTTGTGTGTATTTGTGTACGCGTGTAAATCAAATCAAAGCAAATGAGCGCATGAATGGTCTTTTTTTTTGTTCTCTGGCACTTTTCCCCCCACCCCTCTTTGCTGTACTGTAGGGTTGTTTGATTTACTGTTTCTTTGAGGGAAAGGTGATATTTACTGCAATATTGTGCTGATTATTTGAACTGTAAATTGTACAGAGCCTCACAATTGTAGTCTTTGTTGGGAATTTCTATTAAAAAAAAAGTGATTTCTGATTTGTTTTTTTTTCTCAGACTGTGGAAAATCAAATTGTACAGCTCCAAGAACCTATCTGTCCTTCTGCATTTTTTCTGTTTTTTTTGTTTGTTTTTTTAAATAGAGCTGTGATTAAGAGAAATCCTTAATCTGTAAATAAATAATATTGTGTTGAAATATGAATGTCACTTCAAAAAAATGTATTTGAATGAGTTAGTCAAGGGCTTCAAATATGAAGGACCCACCATTTCTTCTTTTTTATTGATTTCATATATTTAAGTTGCAGAAAGGTAAATGGCCTTTTTATCTGAGATGACTGTTTTTTTTCTCTCTCTTTGTTTTTCTCAGATTCATATGAAATGGTGTCTCACACATGAACCTTCTAAAAATCACTTTTTATTCCCTCCACACCTAAAGGGAATCTCCAATTTGCACCCTTTTTATGTAAAATAAAAGATCTGTCCACCTTTTTCAGTCTACTTGTGATGATTATTTTTTAGAAATTTATGGCAAAGTTTTGTAAATGGATTTCAGCCTGCATATAATTTATTATAAATCGGTCTCGATTTCCTTAAGAAAGAGAGAGAGAGAGAGAGTCTACTATGAGACTCTCTCTGATATGAGAGAGTGTCATAGCAGAGTCTGCTATGAGAGAAACTGACCTCGTGACAGAACTGTCTACAAGGTCACTGTTGCCAACTTCTCAAAAAAAAAAGTGCAGTATCAGACAAAATCTGAATGTGCTGATCAGGCTTTTTAAAGATCGATGATCGGCATGAAAAGTGCAATCAGTGCACTTATAATTTATTACATTTGTTGCACAATCTTTCACACATTTTAGAGAAATCAAACCATTAATGTGACCACATTTATTGAGTAGGAAAGAGCTCATCTTTTCAAATGCACATTGGTGTCACTGCTGTCAACAGTTTTTCTATTAATAGTCTTAGTTTTTAGTTAAATCCCAGTCAGTTCTATAGAACGAGCATTAATAAACCCCAACAACTTTTCACTGATTCTGCCTAGGTTGCCGTCACACAATATGCTTCTACGTTTTATAAAATTTCTGAAAATCATGTTTAATGTGGCTCATATACTTTTGCTGCAATCAACAGGAGAAATTGGATTAAAAACACTGGAAGAAATAAGGAAAAAAACTCACTAGAAGGACGTGTGCAATACATTTTTTTGGAGGGGAAGTTGGAGTTTATGTTGATTAAATACAAATAGTAACTAAATAGTAATGAGAAAAAGCCACCGTCGTTTTTCCATAGATGACTAAATAAAGTGATGTACAGAAAAGCCTGCTTAGGAGCTTTAAAAGTCTAAACAATCCCCAAGAAAATGTCATTTGTAAACATTTTACTAATTTCTTGCATAACTAATTCGGTCCTTTCTCGGTCTGACATGGAGAGGTTTTCTTTTCGTTTTTAAGAGTGAAACAAACCTTTAATTCCAATGTTCACTGAAATGAAAGGTTTATCAGGTCGTTTCTCTCCTCCCACCACCAGGTGGCGGTGAAGGTTTCAGCTTTGCAGCACCTATTTGCAACCTCTAACTATAAACATCCGGTGTCACGTTGCGGCGTTTCTTTTCCACCGGTCAGAGCCAACATGGTGGGTACCACAGAGAACTTTTCAGTTCGACTTCGGGCACAATCCTTCCCAATCCTCCTTAAATGTCCACTCACCGAAAACTGACGACCCCCACTCCGTATTTATCTATTTAAAAGACCATCTACGACTGAATTTTGACAACGTTAGTAGAGGGGAATACACATTAAACACGTAAACTATGTCCCTGTTCTTATTAGCGACCCGGAGGAGCAGTTGCACTTTTTGCTCCTATTTAGTCATTTTACTTATAAACACACAAAAAATTACATAGTCACAAAGCGATTGCGTCAAACGTTTTCGATGTGTTCAGTTGGTATAAAAATAAGAAAAAGAAAAATTGCTTAAGAAATTTTGTATATATAGCGGCATATACCAAGGTCAACCTATTTTCACTTGTAAATAAACATTATTTTACTGTACCTTGATGATTGTTGCCTGTCCACTTCCATCTGGATTAGAGTTTAATTTAAAGATTAGATATAAAGTTAAAGATACAGGCGATAAAAATGTTTGACTATTTTCTATGTGCATTTTAGTAAATTGGAGTACAATATTGTGATTTAAAAAAAAATTAAAAATAATGAATTGTACACAGTAATACATTTTTTAACATCTAGTAAAACAAACTTCAGTTCTCTAAAATATGTTTTAAACACTGCATAGCAAGGCTACTTTATGCAGAAATCGCACAATAATGGGGAAGACACCAACGCCCTCTGCGAAGAGGATAAACCACAAAAGGTCATTGCTGTAAAAGCTGACAGTGGAGAGAACTGTAGAAAGTGGAGTGGAAGAAAAAACTGTTACATTATCAAACTAACCTGACATAAACTCTAAAAGAATCTGTGGGGGAAAATATTACACCAGAGGCAATAATATTGTCTACAAGCTGTAATTAAATCCAGATTTTCTTGAACACCTCAGCAGAAACTCATGCCACATTGAAAGGATGCAGTAAAAAAAAAAATAAAGTTCATATACTGGTATTATTTTCAGTATGCTGTCTGTAAACAGAATCAGTTTTTATGTAATTATGTTTTTATGTATCTTCATCAGCTGTAAGCTATAATCAACAGAAACAAACAGTTGGCAGAAATCAATTTCTGTTGCAATAAATCCATGTAATATGTTTCATTTTTAAAAATTAAATTCTAAAAATATCACTTCCTTGTACGTGCACCGAAGGCTTTTATTTTCTCTCTTCAGGGACGAGTCAGGACCAAGACAGTGAAGAAGGCCGCCAGGGTCATCATTGAGAAATACTACACACGCCTGGGCAACGACTTCCACACCAACAAGAGAGTGTGTGAGGAGATCGCCATCATCCCCAGCAAACCTCTGAGAAACAAAGTTGCAGGGTTTGTAACATTTGATCTATTTTTGTTTCGTGTGATGGTTTCAGAATGTTACTAGTGTATGGATCTGTTCCTCTTTTTGTCTACAAGCCTATTCTCCACTCTTCCTTCTCACTCTGGGACCTTTACTTCCAAATAAAATGCTACATTTCCATTCATCCTCATGTACGATGTTGAACCAATGCGCATTAGACCAGCCCTTTTTCACCTTAGGCAATGGGTCAGGAGTGGCCTAACTCAAGAAAGGCATCCTTATTATGGCGTTTCTCCAAACTGGATCAGGAAATTGGAAGAGCACACATGCTTTATGATCACAGAAGAGGAGATGGGTCTGACTTGGACCAGCAGAGGGAGCACTGGAGCATGTTGGTCTTAGTTTTTTCCCACTGTATCCAGTTGGGCAGTTGAGGCTTAATATGCTGTATGATAAATTTTAGGAAGTATCAAAGTCCAAAGTGTTTTTTTTCCAAGCTTATTCTTGTAATCATGCGCTCTGTTGTGTCTCAGCTATGTGACGCACCTGATGAAACGCATCCAGCGTGGTCCTGTCAGAGGAATCTCCATCAAGCTGCAAGAGGAGGAGAGGGAGAGGAGGGACAACTATGTCCCCGAGGTACAGAAGCCATCTTGTCATAAGCTTAGGTCACAGTGGACTAGTGGTGTCAAAAGTTAGTCTATTGGGCCCAGTGTTCTGACCAGAGCTTGTGGCGTGTTGCAGATTTCAGCTCTGGACCAGGAGATCATCGAGGTGGATCCGGATACAAAAGAAATGCTCAAGATGCTGGTAAGCCTGAAATCTAAAACCATATTGATATTCCAAATATAGATGTTTGGGAAGTACTTCAACTCAATCCTCAGTCTTGGCAGACATGTGCTGCTCATACAACTAGAATTAAAAAGTTTCAGAGTGGAACATCTTAAGGTGATTCATTACTTTGTTGAAGTCCATATGTTTTTCTTCCTAGGACTTTGGTGGCCTGTCCAAGCTTCAGGTCACTCAGCCAACTGTGGGAATGAACTTCAAAACGCCACGAGGATTGTAAAATCATGTCAGCATCTGAATAAAGAGATGGAATTAGAACTGGTTTCTCAGTTTTATCCTCTAGAAAATTATAAAAAAATGCCTACACCAAAATCCATGTGCATCAGATGCCATTTTAAGTAAAATTTCTGTAGGCTAGTCAGCAGCTTCTAAAATGAAAAGTTGTGACTCAGCAAGTGAGGATTACCTTCTTCTGGATTTCAGGCTGTTCAACTCTTCTTCCAGATTCTGGGTCCTTGATTTCCAAATGAAAGTGTACCTTCATCTGAACTTTGAGCCACTGAGACAGCCCAGTCCTTCCTTAAATCTAGAAACTGCTTTAGACTGAATCAGCAGTTGTCGGAGGCAATTTCAATTCTGAATAAACTTAACATTCCAATTTCTAGAATTTAGAAATATTGCAAGTCAAAGTTGAAATGCATAAACAAAAATCTTTCACATCCACCTACAGCTAATGGCAAAACATTGAATTCACTTGAAAACGGGTCAAAATCTGAAAAAACACCAACTACAAAGTTATAGTGTCATATTCCATTTGAGGCAGGCTCAAATGCAATATGACATTTTAGAATTTGTGTAAAGCTATTCAAAGTCAGATGGAGTAAAGTTACTTAGAACATATGCTCTAGTTTTTAGATTATAACTGCCTGAAACAAAACAAAAAAACATTTGCTGACAATTTGATAAAATCAAGAAAAACTGCAAGTATTAAAACCCCAGACAAATCAGCAATGCTTAAACACCTTTATTGTGCCCAATCTGAACATACTCCACAACTGTTAAGTAGCAGCAAACTTGGCAGACCACAATGAGGTAGACTTTCAAAACTCTAAAAAGCAGCTGGGCTAAAGGACAACAAGCTCAGCATGACAAACCTAATGGATAAAGGAAAGACGCATCGTCTTTGGCACACGGCTTATGCATTTTTGTCCAACTGGAACAGGAAGGCAAAATGGAATAAGAAAGCTAGGGATCATTTATCAGGGGAGGGGGGGTCTACTCAAGCTCTGGATAGATAGTTTATCAGCTTAGTGGAAGTTCTTACATTCAACAGGAAACAAGCAGCTGTTCAAACATAAAGCATGTCCCCCACTGATGTACAAAAGTGATTAAAAACCACTGCCACCTCTCCACACGTGTAAATTAAAAAGTGCAAAAGGAAAGAAAAAAACTTTATACAAATCAAATTATTCACTCCAGTTCAACTGGATCCATCAAGTGGTCTAAAAGTGATGGCTCACAAGTTGAGACGTATCCAGTAGTACTGATTCACATTTAATAACTGGATCAACAAAGCAAGTTAAAGTAGTACATCCAACATTTTGTGCCCATTCAGCTGAAATTTGGGAGGGCAAATTAAAAAAAAAAAAGGGAAAAAATTGAAACTGTATGTGGAAAAAAAAATAAAAGGGGAGGGTTTTCCCTTAAACAGCCACCTGGTAGAATTGTTCAAAAATTTTCATGTCATGACTTAAAACCGTTTGTGTACAAATTAGTAAAAAACTGCGTAAAAATGTCTTGAAATGCGACTGGTTAAATGAAGCCCAACATTCAACTCCCAAAAAGTAAGAAACACCAGCTGGCTTGCACAGGAAAACAGACGCCAACCGGGCCAAGGGGAGGGAAGAGGGAAGGAAAATAAAAATTTAAAGGCACTGTATGGCATTTGCCAATGAATGGCAATGAGACTTGCGTGATTGCTCTTCACTATGCAATACATGAAAACAAAAAATGGAAAAAACAAAAAAAAAAAAAATTGCCATTTTCATCCAGTTCTTAACCTTAGGCTGACTAACATCTGTGGCCACGCATTGGAGAAAATGCTTGAAAGCGTGACGGGCCCCTTGTCTACTCCCAACAAGGTCACTGTGCATAGTGCCACTGTGAACAGCAAAAATGGAGCAAGTGCAAAAGTGAACATTTCCTACAGTGATATCCCCTGGTGCCTGGTGGAATGCCTTGGTGCCCTCTGACCGAGGGACGTCCGGCACACGTGCTCTCCTCGGCGGGCGGCTTTCACCCCGCCGAGGGGGTGCTCTTCCTCAGACTTCCTCAGAGTGTCGGGACTCTGGGTTTAGCTGGAATCTCGGTTCTTCTGGTTGCGCATGAGGGGCCGGTGGTTGCTCAAGATGTCCATGGAATGCTGCCAGTGCCAGCAGGAGCGGCAGTAGTACTTGAAGCAGGCCTGGGGGAGAGACGGCCAACAGGAAATGAGAACTACGGCTGAAACTAGCGTTTTAGTTATTGATCAAATAACCAAAGACTATAAAAGCAACGTTTTTCCCATTTATGCCTTTTTTTAAATAGCATCTAATTGTTTATTTGCATCTTTTAATGCATTTCTAATACTTTAACATTTTATGTTCTAAAATGCAACGGCATTCCTTTAGTTTTATAGCAGAGATGCATCTCCAGCTTAAAAAATATGCAAGAAGCTCAGGCTTGACTAACATTGTAAGATCAGATTATTATTTTTTGATTAACTGAATAATTGGACAGGAAAAGGTGCTTAATGAGTTTTTTTTAATAATTTGAACCAGGTGAAGCTAAAACTGCCTGTTTTGGGTAGAACATCTTCACAGGAAAAGTTGGGTTTTTTTAATCTTAGAGCAACAATTAAGGCAAAACAATTCTTACATTTTGTATTTGGGAACACTTTCAGAATTTTTTTTTTTTAGTCTACATGCACCAGTTAAGCGATTACCAAATTAGTTGACAATCATTTCAATAACTGACTCATTATGATCAACATCACAGCCATAATGAGAACAGGTAAAGCTTATTGTGCAAAAGCACCCTGGTATCATTCTGTAACCAGAAGTCACTTTATAAAGGACTTTTCTGTCTCAGAACAATCTGATCATGTTTGTTCTACTTTAATGTGGCCATAGATCTATGGCTGCATTTCTTTCATTGGTTTTAATGGAGCAAAAGCCAGTAAGCAACAGGAAACTTGTTGGACCAAAATGTTCTCTTCACCCCTACAAAGGTTTGGATTACTAAAACCTGAGATCAAAAATCTTGAACCATCTCTTTGAAGATAGTATTGATGTGGCCCAACATGAAAAGGAGTTTGACATATGTGGTTTAAAGGGCCGGTTGTGGTATTAAGTCGTTAAAACAAGAACTTCTTGAAGCCAAGTATTGATCATCTTTTCACATCAATACCATTTTGATTTATAAAAATATTTAAGGGAACGACCATCTATTTAGTGAGCCACAAAAACAGTTACGATGGGCTGGATTTGGCCCACGGGCCTCGAGTTTGACATGTTCTTCAAACCATTGTTAGGAGAGATGCATGAAGAAAGTTGTGCTGGGTATTTTCCACTGACCTGGTCTCTGCAGAAGAAAGGCCCAGGTTGACGAAGGCAAACTTGACACATGGAGTCTTCCAGGTAGGGGTCGATCTGAACCTGAAGGAAGATTCACAACTTAAAACCCTAAAACTGTATTAACCAAACTGCAAAAGTTTGTATTTTAATGAGGAATTTAATTCTTTTAAACAGACACTCTTACCTTTTTTGTAAACTTTGGTGTTTTAATCTCCACAAAAGCTGCGCACACGGCTTTCAGATAGCTGCGCTGGTTGTTGAAGGTGACACGTCCAGAGCCTGCACACACCGGCCTGGACATGAATCCTCAAGAAACCCTTTCAGAGCAACTATTCTAGATGGCAGCTGCTGTTACCTATGGGATACTTGTGCTTGTCCGTGTCGATGCCGGCATACATGACGCCCCCGAACAGGTCGTTCATGATGCTGGCCAGCGCCTCGGCGTTAAGCATGCCGTGCAGAGCGCCGACAAACACCGTCTTACTGGGGTCCAGGCGCTGGGCGGGACAGCGCACGTAGTTGCTGTCAGAGATCACCCAGGGGATCACCTGCACCTGGAGCAGCAAAGGACAGGTCAGGGGTCAAGTTACTGAGAGTTGGGATAAAAACATTCCAGTGAAAAATGAAAAAAAAAAATTAAGTAGCTTGGTAGAAACACAACTTCTTTGTTGATTCAATAACAGTAGGGTTGTATCTTTAATTGCAATGTTTATTACAACCCATTTTAAAATAATGCAGCGAGTTTTCACTGCGAAAACAAAACCTAAGTATTTTTGGTTTAGTTTCTAGTGCAAATATCTTCGGATACCTAAAAGACGACAACTAAATTATAAGTAACCTTTCAGCAAGAGATTATTTTAAGTCCAATGTCTTCATTGATGAAAAGTCATAGTTCCAGTGGCAGTGGCACATTGTCACTTGGAAAAACTAAGTAAAAAAAAAAAGTCCATTTGCCTATGGTGCTAGTACTTTATAAAACGTTTGCCATGTAAATCCCCAAGAGTGAGGAAAATGTGGGTTAATCATCAGTAACAATGTTACATCATCTGCTGTAAATCGATGAGGAATCTTTGCGTTTACCAATTGAAATCTCATTGAACAGTAGAATCTGTGTGGAAACTGCAGGAAGCCAGCTGTTCTCACCTTGCTGAACACTTTCAGTTTCTAAATAAGACTTTGGGTCATTTAAAAACAGAACTGATTATTTTGAAGTTGTGCTCAGAAGTAAAGACTAACTCACTCCTCCAAGCTTTCCTGAGGGGAACTGCTGCACAACACTAATTAGAAACTCACAGCTTTTGTTACAGAGCAGAGACACTCAATGATACTTTTCACAATTCAACTACATAGGCCAAGCATTGCTGACTTTAAATAAGCCTTTGAGTTTTTATTTAGCCATTGTAAATTGTGTATTTTGTAATGTTTAGACTTTTTTGGATACATTTCAAGTGTTCACACCAGGATATATTCAGCCTTACAGCAATAGATTCTTGAACACAACATCTGATTGTACATAGCGTTGGAAGTTTAGGGAGCATCATAATGTTGACGCGTGTTACTGCTGCAATAAATCCATTTTCCTGATTTCTTATTCTCAACAGTTCATATCTTCACAGTGGCTCAGAAAACCAAATCACTTGAGTACTTTCAAAACAAGCAGCTTCGAGCCAAAGAAAAAGGCATTGAGAAGTTTTGGTAACAGTTCCACAGTTTCCTGTCAGAGGAAGGAAAAAAATAAAATGAAAAAAATCGACATGGCCTTGCTTGAAAAGCTAAAACATGAATGCAGTTTGAAGTGGCACAAAGATGGAGGTTTTCTTCAGAGGAACTCGTGATGCCAGTTTGTTTCTGTGTAGTTAATGCTGGTCGTTTACAGTTTTACTAGACAGCGATGTGAAATCAGAACATTACAAAGCCAATGTTTGATGCTGGAGCAGATTCCACAGGTTTGTAAGATGTAAACCCGTTACAGTCCAGCTTTGTGACAATGCCAGCTCCTACTCACATCTTTGCATCGCATTCTGCGGCTGGACATCTTGAAGTAATACTCCCGACTGTCCTCTGGGTGGAAGGGATCCTGGGAGCACGCCTGGAGCAGCGCCCTCACAGACTTCTCGTTTTCAAACACCAGGTAAACGTAGCCTGGTGGCATTAAAAAAAATAAATAAATAATGGCCAACATTTGCTAGCATCTTTGGTGAAATTCAACCACAGGACTACTTTCCCCATTTTACAAAACTTGTAAATTTGCTCAGTTTAAAGTGACCCTGCACATTTTGACAGGAGTTGTAGTTTTGGTCTGAAGCTCTGACTTGAAGCTACATTTCTGACATTCTTTTATAAAAGCAAAACATGTTCTTTGCCTCGACTCCCATCAATATCAGAGCAAAATACATTAACGCGATTTAGCATCATTTTATCTAAACCCTGAAACATGTCTAAAATCTGGAGTTCATGCAAATCTCAAATTTTTCAAAAAAATTCAGATTAAAACCCTGAAAACAATTTCTTACATCGGAATATTGGGGTCACTTTAAGAAAATTAAAGTCACGAGAAGTTGTGCAAGAATATAGATGAAATACGAGAAAGTTATAATATGACTATTTACACAATAGTCATATCATAACAAAGCCATGTATTAAGTCGCATTTTGTTAATATCCTCTACATTTTTATTAATTCTTAATACTACATTGTCGTTTCCACTCCAACCAGACCTTTGAATCACATAGCAATCTTTAACTCAGAAAGAAAAGGTAACAGAAAATAAAATTGCAATATGTGCAAAATTAAACAAAGACAATTGAAATAATTTCCACCATCTTTACCACTATACCGGCTAAAAAGCATCTGCTTTTCCATTTCAATATAGTTTTAGATACCAATTAGCTCCCCGCTTATCCCCACATTCTGCCCATCTCTATGCCTAGAGTCACCATGTAGGAGTGCTGTAACCAGATAAATTCCCAGCATGCAGTGTGCTCCCCACACGTGTCCACCCTAAAACCAGGAGGGAATATGGAAATTAGCCTACCAGCTCGCGGTTACCTTTAGCCACATTACCTTTAGGAGGGCAGCGGGGATGCTTTCCATCCTTACCTGGCCACTCCACAGTCAGAGGGCCATACCCACTGAAGGTGTTGATCAGGCCAGCTGGACACAAGCAGCAACAGAGAAGCCATGTTTTAATCTGGTTGAATATCAGGGTTCGAACACTTTTCAAGCATCGTAAAGGCAAGTCTTTAAAGTTTTCTTACTTTGGAAATAAAAATGCATATTACCCAAGAAAGACTGTTTCAGTTTACTATTAAATGTTTTCTATTGCCCTTACTGGAGGGACATGGTAATGTCTGACTGGTCTGAGAACAAAACACTAATTTAACCAAATCCCCAATTTCAATAACATTGTTTTAAAATACATTGTTTTAATTACACTATTGACTCGGAGTTAAATATTCACTACACTAAAACAATGTAAATGCATCGTTAAGATAAATGACCTTCCTGCTCAAACTAAATGCTTAAACACAATTCACAGTTGAAACTAGATGTTTTACTCGAGACTTTTACCTCACCGTCTGAACTTGGAGCAAATTTATCTCATTTTACATCAGTTAGAAACATCAAAATTATTTCCATTTCCTAAAATGCGTTCTCTTGCCAAGAGCACAGATTTGTTTTGTAGGTGTGTGAAAATATCTGGTTGCAACTGTAAATAATTCAAACATTAAATTGAACTTCATTACAAAACTGCAGTTTAAATCATTTTCAAGGACCTAAAGAAATCAAGCACTTTCCAAACACTGAAAACACCTAAGCATTTTTCAGTGACTCCAAGCTCCCATAAAATATTTAATTACTTCAGGTTTAATCTCCATATGGAAACATGTATGAAGAAAAATTAAAGTGGCTGAATTTCTAACATTTCACATTACATTTTATTTCATCTATATTTCTGTCAAGCTGGTCCAAGTATTTCCTCCAAGTTCTATCCCACTGAAGGAGTTGAACAGAAATTTTCCATTTTGCAAATACAAAATGTTACTAGTTCATGTTGAGACGAACCTTCGGTGATGTCCCAGGGCACGCCACCAAGAAAGACCTTGCAGGAGTAAATGGGATCCTTGTTGTTTCTGGGAGGCAGCTGACCGCTCCAAGTGAATGTGGCCTCATTCACAGCTAATTCATGCAAAAAAAAAAAAAAGAAAAAAAAAAGAAAGTTAAACAGTCTTATCCGATCTTTAAAAAGAGCTTTAAGACAAGCGAGCAGCGTACCTGCAGCCTGCCTGTGCAGACGGGCTTCCCTCTCGATGCTGAACGCGTCGTCCGATTGGTCGAGCATGTCCGAGCCGGGCCACGGGGAGCCGGAGCGCCAGCGGCGGGAGATGGTGGAGGAGGCGGGGCTGGCGCTGGGCGGAGGGGTCAAAGGGGAGCTTGTGTCCTGGGGGTCCAGGCGCGAGCCCAGCCGCAGCAGGTCCTTCTGCATGTTGGACGTCACGTAAGGCAGTGGAGGGGAGATCCGCAAATTAGACTGAAGAGGAAGACGTGGCCAGATTATTTCCGGTAGAGATGGAGCAGAGTATCAGTCTAGATTATTTTTTCTATGACTCCATCTGGAAGGCTCTGGTTAAACAAAACCATCTCAGGTGTTTAAACCAGGCTGTAAATGTGCAAAATGTGAATCATTGTTAAAATGCAAAAGCAAAACATGCTGTAAAAAAAATGCAGATGTCTATTTTAAGTCAAGGGCATTAAATTGTGCACCCCCTCACTTGTACAGTCACCCTGAAACAAAAGACAAAAATAATCAAACTCTTTGATCAATGACCCTTGGCCTATAAAAGCCTGAATGTGGAGGCTTTGGGAACATTTGAAGAACTTTTCAATTATGCACTTAATTATATTTCAAGTTTTATCCTGTTACCAAAGCAAAAAAACAAAAACATCCTCAAGTATTGGACAGTTTAAGCCTGAAAGCTGTGAGGTGAAGTATTGCATTAACTTTACTGATCCACAGATTAACAAAAAATCTCTAGAGTCCAACAAGTAAATTGTTCAGGTAAATAAAATCTCATTAAGCCAATAGATGTGGCAATTTTAAGAAAAAAAAAATCATTTGTAGTGGCTTTGATTACTCTGCAAAAGTCAAATTGTTGCCAAGTGTTTTTTTAAGAAGCTCCAATGAAGAGGTCCCCTGTGTGCAATCAGAGCAATTGTTCCTGTGCTTCGTCTGCAATTATTCTGCCAATATGTCAAAGACTGAAGTCAAACCTCTGCTCTTCAATGAGGAAGGACAACCGCTCTGCTGAGCACAAAGTGGAAGAAAATACTAATGTACTCTGACGCAAAAACCAAGTAAAATTAGGTCTAAGCTGGAGGATGAGTTCTTTTAAAAAATGAAGCAACAGAGAACGATTTGCCAGCAACATTCAGACAAATCTGCTCATCAGCGTCAGCTAATGTCATTTGTTAAGCCAAATCCTTCATGAACATGCATTTCAGGAAAACCCAGCTCCATTCTAGGGTGGAAAACGAAACTATTTAAAATGGAAACAATAGTTTGAGTAAAGAGAAACAATGTGCCTTACCAGCATGTCGCAGAGGTGATCTGATCCAGAGCTGAACCCACTGGTCTCAGAGTCTTCAGGGCTGCTGGAGCGGGAGTCCAGGAAGGAGCTGGAGTCCAGTCGGTTCGCCATCCGCGCCATGCCAGGGAACTTCTCCAGGAAGTCAGCGGTCACATTCATGGACTCATGGGGCAGATAGCCCGGCGGCTTCCCCAGGATGCTACTGAAAGGGTTGTTCAGCATGCCCAGCACTGGTGGATGAGACGTTCGGTGTGTTACCAACAAAGCAGCACAAGCAGAAGAAAACGGGACAAGCGTGCTGACTCTACAGAGCTGTATTGATTCGTCAGCAAGCGGGCTGCATAAAGTTTCTAGAAGATGCATCTTTCTTCCCTGCATTTTGCAACTGAATAAAGAAAAGAAAGGCAGTTGTGCTGAATTCACAGTTCGATGTCGATTTAGAAGAACAGAAAGCCTGCAGTGAAACAGAGGCAGCACCAATGTGCCTACAAAGTATCAGATAAGCCAGCTGGCTTCTACCTACAGCTGGGCAGCAAGCTGATTTTTAACAATTAATCAAATTCTCTGTTTTAGGGGAAAAAATAAAAATTAAAAGCTTTTTTCACCCATTTACTGCTTGGTATTCCAGAGTGATATTAACCCACTCAACTACCATCTTGTTTGACAAGTTTTAAACTTCCTATTTATTTCCACTTTGAATTCAAGTCAACTCACAGGAGGAATTATTGGAATAAAAGTCAGTCATTTGAAGTTTAAGGAGAAAAAAGTGAGGAAAATCAAATTTGGTGCAAGAAGAAATTTTAACAAACTTAAAGTTTTTATTTTAAAGCCATATTCCCAGCCTTACTCAAAGCATGATGAAGCATCTCCAAATATTTTGAGATCTGAAATCCAGAAGCAAAAAATGCTAAACTTTTTTCCCCTCCCAGCAGCAGCAGGCCGGTTCAGCCACCTCTTCCAAACCAGTTTGCTGACTTCCTTCCTGTAACAAGGTTTGCTGTAATAGTGACTGAGTTTCAATCACTGCTGCAGGCCCTGATTAGGCACCTATAAACAGGGTCAAGTGAGTTTGATTGGACATGGTCAATAATAAGGTTATGGATAATCACTAGCTATTCTCCCCAGCATTGTGCAGGTCCAATACAGCTTCTTCTAATCAAAGTCAAAAACTACATTTTAAACTTGGCCAACATTTAACAGCCGACTGTAGCAACATTAGTGAGGTTATCAAAACGAAAGCGCGTTTTTGTAGCCCGTTTGCTTGCTACAGACGCAGCAAAGCAAAACTGCCACATCATCCTTAGCAATGCCACAGCTTGCTCCCACACAGAACTATCACAAGTATTAAATGTACAGAAAACAACCTGAATGTTGAAAAATGAAAACGAGAGAGAGAGAGTCAACTCTGGAGACTCTGGCTGTGAATCCTAGATACACTCCACTTTGCCACTTACTGGAGGAAGAGCTGCTCTGAACCTGGGAAGAGGGAGAATGCAAGTCAGCCTCCTGACTGCTCCAGGGTCTGTCCCAGCCGGACAGACGGAGCGACTGGAGCCCGAGGCCCAGGTCCGTGACATCCGACGGGCCCCGGGATAAAGGGATGTCCTGGGAGTTGGGTATGCTGCCGCAGTTGGGGAAAAGCATCCTCCTGCCGCCCACAGCAGCCAGCTCCGATTCTTTACAGCCGGTTAGCAAAACCAGAGAAGAGACAGACAGAGAGGGAAGCATTAGCAAAGAAATGAAAATAAAAACAGCAGATGAGGACAGAGCGAGGTCCGTCCTTTTCCCCTGTGAAGAGAAAGTGAGAAAATAAAACTTCCCTCATCATCATCGTCGTCACGTCTCCCCCTACCCTGGCTGACGGCGGAGCTAACCTGCTGCCTCTGTGCCTGGTGCGACTGCCATGCATCTCTGTCCGCATCACTGACCCACCTAGCAGCATGTGACATGGCTGCTGATGCACTCGCACACCCCTTCTAATGACATCAGCTTCGCCCTCCTCCGCTGCCCCTGCTTTAACCGTGTAATGACAAAATTCCAGTCGAAGCTATCGGTTTGTAGATGGAAGTCCTCCCCCACCCTTTCCGCCCCCCGCTTCAGAGTGAGGAGGGCGACAGCTGCCACCGTTCCTGCCGCTGCTTACTTGGTCTAGTCTGATTTCCTGAGAGGCAGAAGGGGAGGGAGGGAGGAAGGGAATGACTCAGCAAACTTTTAGCTCAAAAGTACCTCGCATTCTGAGATGCACAGGGATTTTATTAAACAAACAATCTGCATTTTGTGAATTTTCCATAAAAAAAAAAATTAAACAGAAGCACATTTGCAAAAGGCTTGTTGCATCAGAAGCAGCTGACTGATCAGATGAGGTCTGTGCAGACATGCGCTGCGAACTCCCACCCCTTCCCTCCCTCTCCTCTCACGGAACGCTTCCAGCTACCCATTTACTCCCCCTGATTCAGCAACGCCGAGCTCTCCGAGGCTCAGGCCCCGAGCCAAAGGCACGAGTTGTGCTCTCCGTTTTGCACCAGGATCAAATTTACTTAAAAAAAAAAAACAAAAAAAAAAAACAAAACTGAAAGTTACAACATTTGACCTTTTGAGCTTCATCATAAAAAAAGAGGGAGTAACAATGCACTGAGTGCAGATGCACAATTAGCAACTTAATTTAAGATGGATGCTACAGTGAGCTTATTGCTTGGCAAAAATATTACTCCCAGGGCTAAGACTGCTGCATTGCTGCAGATCAGTGATTCAGCATGAATCAGCTCTTGGCAACTGAATGATGAGGTGAACAAGTTTCTATGCTTAAATGTCCAAGTGAAACTCCATCAGCACTCGCTGAACCCAAAATTTAAATATTTCAATTTAGCAATTTACACCAAGTTTCATAGTTTCTTCTTTTTTCTTTAAATCTACAAAAAAAGAAAAAAGAAAAAAAAAGATCAATACCAATCCAGGCTTCCTAAATCTGTTTTGTTTCTAAAACTCATGCATTTTGTTGGATTGCATTATTCCCCTTTACGCTTTAAAATGTGTAAATACAATGAACTCAGCTTTACGGCATATAGATATACATTTTATTTTGCCTCCATATAAGGTTAAACTGTGGATAAAATGAACCCACTATGAAATAAAGTAGAATTTCATATTTGAGAGCCTTCAGAAAAGTCACATTTTAAAAACATTACAAAAGCTATGCTGTCTTTCTAGTGATTTTAGAGTTATGCAACAGAATGGCACAAATGACAGATTGGGAAATTAAGAAATATTGATATTATGTTTGAGTTGAGACACTCAGACTTCTTTTAGTAGATTTTTCATGGTGTGAAACCACAAAAATTTACAATTTTATTCAACATAAACTTAAAAGCAATTAGCATTTGCTTGACCTCCTGTATTTACAGCAGCTTGCGTAACTTGAAGTTAGTTGCAGAAGTCCGTCATTATTCATATTAAATTGCATGAGCTGGAACTTAATACAACTAAAGTGTTTTAAATGCTATTTAAACAGCACATAAAAAATGCACCATTTGATATCAAGACCTAAAAAACCATTTGTGGCATCCTAATTGGTCATTTATAAAGCAAAATGGAGGAGGAGGGTTTCAGTTTGGACTCATATTGAATAGGGGAGAATCGTTTTGTTTGCTAATCACCAATAAAAGTCTGTCAACAGAAAATCGGTGAACTCCAAGCTCTAGTCGATTGCCATTTCTACTCGAGTGCAATGCTTCATTTCCGGGTTGTTTTTGGACAAAACACGTAAAAAGCCAAACACACAAAAACACTTTTTGAGTGAAGCGTGTCTTTACCACAGAGCAGGTCTGGTTTGTGCTTGGTGCTGTTGGGTGTGGTGCACACGCCGGTGAAGTCCAGAGCGTTGCCCAGCATGGTGTTCATCCTGCGGAAGATGTCTGCGTTGCTGCAGGTGGACAGAGCTGGGGAGTCGGTGTCCGGGCTCTCAGGCCTACGGGAATCGTTTCTCTGTGTGAAGAAGCAGCAAAAAGAAGGAGGAATATGGGGGAAATTAGCCCCGAATCTGCACCAAATGCTATATTTGTGTTTCAGTTTGAAAAAACTTAAGTTTCTATTCAGAAGTTGTGCTTGGTTCCATTAGAAGACCCGCCACAGGTTGACATGGCGCACAAAAAGTCAAATTTATTAACTTCAACGTGGCCTTCGTTTGAAGCCGCTTCAGTTTCGTTTTTTTGACTCACCAGGGAAAACGCCATGATGTGGACAGACAGCCTAAAAGAAATGTCACAATAACGACCCCGGCCTGCAGCAAAAGGTCATTTTTATGAAGTATGCTAGCAGCTAATTAGTCTTAATCTGCTGAACGTGTGCAGGACGAATGAGTGGGCCTCGAGGGCCTCCGTCTGTTCACGTGCTCAACATCAAAGAGCTCACCGCGAAATACAACAACATAGCACGCGGTCACATAGAATATGATGACATGGGAGCGAAGACAAAATAGTCTATTTTATTTTCATTTGACATTAAATTTACTTAAACTTATAAAAACAATATTTAATTAGTCAATTTCCCTAACTAACTCCAGAATCAGAATCACATCTATCTATCTATCTATCTATCTATCTATCTATCTATCTATCTATCTATCTATCTATCTATCTATCTATCTATCTATCATTTTCTTCATTTCTTTGTTAATTTAATTGGCTAGAGTTCAAGATTTTCAATTCTGTTTCACAAAATTCGATTATTGCACAATACCAATAAAGATTTTTTTATTATTATTAAAGAAATGTAATAACTCAAGAGTTCACAAGGCATGGATTGTGGCTGTTGTGTTTCTGAAGCCTCTGTACAAAGAAATATATAATCTAAGTATCAAAGTGCTTAATAATATTCAAAATGTAGTCAAACAGAATCCAGCACAGTGCAAAAAGTTGTAAATGTCACTTTTTGTCCATACTTTAAATCCAAACAAGAGATACAAGAATCAGGCTTTTCTTACAGATTTCTAGTTTTTTTTTTTTTCAAAATCTGAATCATGACTTTAACATATTCAGAAAGGCCATGACGAGAAAAAAAACCTGTGCAGCTGGTCCATTGACAGCAGTTGTAGTTATGAATCCAAAAGAAGAGTAAATAACAGGATTTAATTCAGCTTATTTATAAAGTGTACAAGTGTATTATTTATAGGAAGAGAACAGTTATTAACAGCACTGACTCAGCTGATGTCCCTCCAGGACGGTAACAGCAGAAAGCCTGGCCAGATGTAGTGCCTACAAAGGGAAAAAACAAAGAGAGAGCAGAAAGTTAAAAGATGAAATAACGGTAAATAATGGAGAACTGGAGAGTAGTAGGAGAAAAAAGTGAGGACGAGTGTTCAGTATGTCGTCCAGCAGCCTCAGCCTATGGCAGCGTGACTATAGAAGAAGCTCAAGTAATTTAAGATGCTGGCTATAATCCTCATTAAAAGTAAAAGTTTTAAGACTACACCTAACTGTAAACAAGCATCAATTATTTAAATGTAATTTTCAGTCATTTGTTCATGACGTTCATCTGGTTCTCACCAATGTGCTGTAAAGAATATGCTGACGATTAGTTAGTGCACTCGTAGACCAAAGAATGTTCAAGCTTTGATGCATTTTGTGAATATGAGAAAAAAATCTGATCTGCTGATCTTTCTTATAGCCTACTAACCTCTTAGTTCATGTTGTCAAGCACTAATATACTGAAAATTGGCTAATTTGATACGTCATTGTTTCATTTCCTCCTTTAGTCCTTTATTATTGAGAACTGACGCTTTCTTAGTTCTTGACCTAAATACTTTATATTAATGTCTTTAGAGGGTGGGGGCAGTCTAAAATATAATTTTTAAAAGTAAATGAATAAACTCACTTCAGTCTCCAGCATGCTTGTTTATGAAAGGCTTTGACTCCAGCTTGATCTTCACTTGTGTCTTGATTTCTGATCAGCAGAGGGCAGCAGAGTCCGAGATAGAAAAAGGGGGGAAATAATGCTCATATTTCATCTATTTTTTAACTTTGCTATCAGTTTTTACTCAGCTCTAACAGTTACTGATATGCACATAAACACCTAATTAAAAAAAAAAACATCTTCCATTCATCTGCTTAATCTTTGCAGGAGGACCAGTGTGTATTTCTCCTCTTGACATTGAGGCAGGACACATCCTGAAGAGGTCGCCAGTCCACAGAGCATCGATTCCCCGCAGGAATCCTTTAATGATTAGAATGCTTATATTTTTCCCTAGAGTTCACTTAGAAAAAAATAAATAATATTCTCCATATAAAGATCGATCTGCATCACCCATTATTTTAAGAAAAAAAAAAAGTGAAGCATGCAGCTTGGAATTCCAGTTCATTTCCTCCATGAGAACATTTAGAGCATTCTCAGGTTCACGAATGAAAAATAAAAATGTATATACCCTTCTACAGATGTGGCATGCAGCTATTGTCCTTGGGTGAAGCAAACTTCAGTCCATCTAATCTCACATCCCCCCCACCCACTTCTTATTGATTTTCTGTCAATTCAAATTTTCTGTGTGAAAGTGAAGTTAAATGAGCCATTTTTCAGCAAAGGGCAAATAACGAAATCTTCAGAGACCATTTGCTTCTAGGAAGGTAGCCACTGGGGTTTTAAGACCATTTTAAATTTATTTTACCAAGATGATTTTTGAATTAATTTAGAAAATCCATATGCTCTCTTCACTTCACTTTTACACCTCACAACTTTAGTTACATCATGTGCACATCACTTCATTTTCTAAAATCATTCTTGCCAAAAGCTTTAATGAGCTGGTTGATCCAACTGGTTAAAATCAGCTTTGATATTCCAGATGCTAAATTGTACTCTAAAATGTATGCACATTAAAACTTAGCCATGTTTAGTTTAACCACCAGCACGGTGTGGACGAGGCAGCTGGTTACACAGTACAGTCGAGTCCCTGGAGGACGCAGCATGGTTGGTTGAGCAGAGCATCTTCCCAGAACAGGAGAGGGCAGAGTGTGGAGGTCAGCGCCACAAATGATGCAAAGAGACGCCAATGCAGTGATGCATTACAAATGAAAAGTTTGCATCAATAATTCACGCAAACATCTGATGGCTGGACACTTCCTGGTTATTTTTGTTGTTGAAGTTGCCGTAGACCGACTGTTTTAGCTTTGATTAGTCAGCGACATGCAGCAAAGAAATGACAGATGCCAAACAGAAGAATGCATTCACTTTTTATTCATAAGATGGGATTTTTTTTTTTTTTTTTTTTTTACATCTTATGCACAGCAGATACAAGGACAAACATTATCTAAACCACAAACTAAATTCCTTCACTCTAATCCTGCTAAACATTTCAACATCCCCCCACCCCCCTCAAACCCTCCCCTTCCAAAAAAAGCAACCATTTACATTTTTAGTCCAGTTTCACATTCTGAAAGATTGCCGTAAAACAATCGCATTTTAGCAGAATGGCACAAGCCAATTCCAACGTCCCCTTTAAACAAATTGCACTTTAACTACTTCAACAGGATGTAGGATCGAAAAACACAAGAGACGACTAAACATCCAACTTATATAGTTCATTATTTAGTTGCACAAAAATGCATAAATATACATTACGCAAAAAAGTACAAAAAAAATTTTGCACTTTCCTTTGCTCAAATAATGACACACACTGATAAAGAGGCCAAGGATTGTTCAAACGAAGGGATGCATTCACAGGGTCCATGCGAGATAAGCCATTTACACAACAGCCTAGCTTACACAGAGGTAAGAGACCAAGGATCTACAGGAAGAAAAACAAAACGTTTTGCTGTCTAGGCCAAATGGCAACACAAACACTAAGAAAATTAGGATACACAGGAATCTGCGCTCTAAGTTCATGCCAAAAAGACTAACATGCAATGATTTAACACCTCTAAACCTCCCAGGAGCAGTGGCAACCCATGGAAGGATGAGCTTAACAGTAACTTCAGTTTTCCTCAGCAGGTAGGATCCATGGAGTCTGACTGGGTTTTGCATGAGTTCTACGTTATTCTGAAGTGCTAACGGTACCGAAGTAGTTGCCAAGGATAAGTTCAGATTGTCGACAGCAAGATTGTTTTAACTCCAACTCCCCCCAGAGACAACTGGAAGGAGATATAAATACTGTTTATAATAACGCACATTTGTCCATTAAATAAATGGGATTAAATTAAACGAAGAGCATGGCAAACCTCACTTCAGGTGGAGGAAGGTATAGTTCCCAGAGGCCTGAAAAGCACAGGGGAAACAAACGTTAGTGAACTGGAAGGAAAAAAAAAAAAAAAAAAACTCAGATCAAAGAGTGTTTTGTTACAATGAATCAGGAAAAAGAAATAGTTACACATCAAAACTGAAGCCAGTTGATTAATACCACAGTCTTAAGTTGTGAACCAAGTTTGGTGGGGTATATTTGATGCATCCGAACATTTACAAGAGAAAAAAATATTTTGATAGCTTGACGATTCTTGAGATTGGGTAACAAAATTTGGATGTGGTCAAAAGTTTGGACAATAAAAAAGGCTCCAAAATATCTGAAAGGGATAGAAAAAAAAATCATAAGACACTTGAAGGTAGAAAATGTATTGCAGGGTGGCTAGTCTCCACAGTTCAATTAGATCATTAGTTCAATAAACAATGTCCATTTTGTGGGGCTTTTATAACTTTACCTCATGAAATTGGCTTCCAGTTACACATAAGGGTTACTGCATTTTTTAGGAACCCTGACCAGCTCCATTTTCAGTTTCAACACTTGTGAATCTAATAGGGGTGTACCAATCAAATCCCCCCACTTTCCTCAACTTTGGGTGATTGACCAATATTTTTATGTGAAACCCATCTGCAGATCTCATGCTGCCACAAAAGTCTAGGAGAAAAAAAGAAAAAAAAATCAGCTACTGTCTCCTTTTGCCCTGTTGTGAGGGGACCAGCCAACAGACCCACCTACCACATCTAAACTTCATTTATATTTATATGCAGTTCCAGATGTTTCACAGGTCAAGAATCAACCGGTCTGGTATTTTAAACAGTGGCAATTGGAGCTCCGCTAGTACCTAAAGGTTAAAAGATTCAAAAATGTGTGACCTGATTCTTTTTAAAATGACTGGGGGATGGGTCTAATACCTGGAGCAAAAAAACCCCAAGTCTAGAAGACAAAACAGCCAATAAAATATATTTTTGGGGTTTTCTGCGTGTTCTCAGTCAACTCCAACCATTAAAAAAACAAAAAACAAACACCAAGCCATTATTGGAGGGCTGGGGGGATTACACTTTTTGGTAACAAAACAATGAATAAAATCCAGTCACTCCACTTTTCCATTATCTGGAAGTGTTTAATATTGGCTCCAAACATTCATGACAGTGGGTTAGTCACTGAAGTACTTTCAAAATGATTAAAAGGAAAACAGTCCTCCATAAACATTGATCAAAGTAGCATTATCTAAATAAAGCATCTGACAAAGGAAAAAAAGTTCAAACCAGAGTTATATTCTCCCACAGTAACTAAAATTACACTTTATACGTCCAGTTTCCTTCCTACTGCTGCAAATACTCCTGTGCACCAAATCTACACCAATTACTACTTTACCATTTAAAATAAAGAGTAATGTTTAGGTAGCAGTAGCACAGCAGATCCGTTTTAGGAAATACAGGCATATTTCATATATTGAAGAGTTTAATTCAATTCAGCAAACAGATTGGTGATATTTGAAGCATTTACTTCAACTTTAAGTATGGCTTACAGCCAAATAAAAACTCAAAATTCAGTTTCTCAGACAACTGTATAGCACAATCATGGAAGCCCTCCACAAGGGTATGCAAACATGGTCTTCAAATCTAAAGAGCAGAGAATCCAAATGCGACGTTCCCAGTTGATTTGGGGAGCCATGTCGTCCATTACTGCTCTGCTGTGTTTTATCAAGTCCAAAGTTGCAGGAGCCATCTGACAGGAAAACACTTTGTCTACAGTTTTATGGCGATCGTTTCATTTTGATGCAGGCTATGGCGCTTGTCCATGCTAGCCCACCCGACCTAAACCCCAAAGGAGAATCGATGGAGTATTCATAAATGGAAGTAGACACCAAAGGCAACAATGAGACAAGCTGGAGGCCAATTTAAAGCAACCAATGCTTCCATGCCACAATGCATTGTAATTCACAATGCAAGCCCAGGGACTATACTGCGATTCTGTACACAGTACTATAGTAGGCTGAGGTCTGAATAAAACATGGTTAAGGTCTCCTGTAGTATTGAAAATTGAGAGACTGAATTGTGGGTTTTCACTGCAAGTGCTGCTAAGAAAATGCTTGAAACATCTGCATGGTAAATGTAGCAACTCAATTTAGATTGAAATACTTTAAATTAACTTCACTATTTATTTTGAAGAAAGTTATAAGTTATTGGAAAATGCAATAGGCTTTAAGATTTTCCTTAATACATTTTTTGGACCAAGATCCAGTAATTATATGGATTTCTGAGCAGAGCTCAAAATATTACTTCAGGTTCTACTTTGTCGTTACACCAAATAACGTTTTAACACTGGGTCAGTTGAATATTGCATTTCCAATTTTATTTATTTTTTTTTTACATCTGGTTAGTAAAGAACTCAGGGGACTGCTCTGAAAAAAAACTCCCCCTAATAATAATAATAAAAAAAACAAAGAGATTACTCACTAAATATCTAACAAAACTGCCGGGACTTCCATCCAGGCTGGGAAGTCTCAGAGGGAGTAGGGTACCAGCGCATCTAAAGAAACACAGACAAAGTCATGTACACCAGACCAAAACCAAGCTTTAGTTCCAATTCCTGCAGAAATGCTTAAAAAAAATAAATAAATCAGCCTTTGAAAAGACACAAAAACAGGGGACTGCCCCTTTAAACCCAGCTCTCTGAAGCCATGGGAATGTGTAGCTGCTTAACAAGGACAATTGTCCAAGCAATTACCAGCATGGAAACGTGGAGAACTGAACCTCTGTGTGTCTGACATATTTATGTTCCAATAAACCCATCAATAGCGCGTGGCCTCGACTCACTTTCCTCCTTCACTACCACTAAACAACCCGGCAGATTTAATAACACCTTTAGAAGCCATTTACAGACCTTTATCTTTAAGTAACAGTATTATGGGAAGGAGTTAGTAGAGGAGCGTTTGGCGAGACCAGAGCACTTTAAGGATCTTTCATCAGAATCCAATTAGAAGTGCAGCTACCCAGTCAGCTTCTGCTCCAACTAGAAGGTGGACAGTTAGTTGGCACCTTCAGAGAAGATCAACAAGTCTGACGATTTCTCCGAGTCAAATACCCGACATTCCTCTGCCTCTGGAGTCAGGCGAAATGGGTTTTGACTCCAGGGTAGAGCAGCACTACCCTGGAGGAAGCTAGCTGGCAGTGAACTCTGAATGACCCAACATGAGAAATATTTTCCATTGCTATTGTTGCAAGTCCTGCCCATTCCTTTATTGGTAGCTGTTGTGTGTCAGGATGACATAATGCTATGTAGCTTTTTTCACACATGTAATGAGCTTATTTTACTGCAAGAATAAGATCCTAGTTGCTGGCTTGTCCAAACAAATGAAATGCCACTTGAGTTTAAAGGTAAAACTACTTTTTAGGTACAAATATTTTTGTTTTGTATTCCAAGAAAACTGTACTTTTAGATCAGGAAGCACACCTTTTTTTTAACTGCTCAGTTGATAAGGTGGGTATGTGCAGAGCTCTGCTAAAGGAAAATAAGTTGTATGTCCACAGAGTGTTCCAGATTTAAAAAAATAAAAGCATGAAGGAATTCAAATTCAACTGGATTGCAAGAAACCTTTCTGCACTTCAGAAAATGATATTACACAACCACTTTACTGGATACACCATTTAATTTCTTGTCAGCACAACTGCCAAATTACACCGCAGAGACTAAATGCTTTTAGAGACCGAGTTGTGGTAAAGATGACGAAGTTAAAATCAAGCATCAGAAAGAGCTGATCTGAGCACTGAAGGAAGAGTTGATCTGCTGGTGGTCTAACACAGAACCATCTCAGGGTATCAGAATGGTCTGGCAGTTTCAGAAATTTGCAGATGCCTTGATGTCAGAGAATAGACATCAACTCAAACAAAGACTTATTACAACCAAGATATTTAACTTAGTAAATCTGATGGTTTGCCAAGAACAGGAAACGGCTACAATTCAGACTCAAACTGGTCAATAGTCAAGTCCCAACATTAAGATTGTACAATTGACTCTAACTGAAAACTGCTTAAATGCCACAGCCAACCCAAGTATTTCTGCTGATACCTTTTTGTCCAAAGTGTACCCGTCTTCTGATGGCCATTTCCAAAACCATAATATAAACAGTTTAAGTCACTTTAAGCAGGTTCATGAACATAAAGTTCACGGCGCTTACAGTCAGATATCAATTTATTATAAAACATTTGGTATACAACATGATGGTGGATTTCCAATTGACAAATCTATGGACCAAAATTTTAAAGGGAGTGCTTCAAACAGTCTATGAAAAAGGCGACCCAACCTGGCACTAGGTAGATGTCTAATAAAGTGACCAGTGAGTATCACCCATCGTTTGAACTTCCACAAAGTTTTCTGGCTCATATCTACACCGGGCTCCACCCCAGTGGGCAAAAACTTGCAGAGCCTATTTGGATTATAGACAATTTAGTGCCAATCGCTTTAAAATTTCTACTTCAACATCAACTATACGACCCCCACCGTAGTTTCAGAGTGCAGAAGGTTAGTTTAAGAAGAAGAGAAACACACCGGTTGCTCCCTCACCTGGGCGTGGAGCGCTGCGGCAGCGGCAGCAGCTGCCGGGTAGGTGAAGGCTGCGTGTGGGAGGCCTGGAGTCAGCTCTGTGGTGTAGAGCGGGTATGGAGTCCAGGCATCTGGTGATGCTGGGATCAGTGCTGCCCCTGTCAGATCATCTGGGGGAGTACAGGACGGTAGTAGACAAGCTGACTGTGCTGCTGCATTTGCTCAAACTATGAATGCTTGTTAAAAATCAGTGGATGCTGATGACCAAATACACCATCAAAGTATAACCTAGTAAGTCTGGTGTCTGTTACAGGTCTGGTCACTGGTACTGAAATGCCATCATCTGTACTGCTGAAAATGCATTCTTAAAGCTGCAGCAATATGAAACTTATGGAGAAAAAAAATATATATACATTCACATATTTGTTAAAACTTTGTTGTGGCAGTATGAGATCAAACCTATGGGGGAAAAATGCTCCCAGTGCTACTATTGTCACCTGAAGAAATTCACAGCTGTCGATAAAAAAAAAAAAAACCCAATCAGAGCCAGGCAGAGGGTCCTGGCGCCATCAATCACACTCATGCAAGTGCTTCTAACTGTGCTGAGGGCAGAAAAACAACTTACCATTCCAGGAAAACCGCTCATCTTCTGTTATTGGCGGCCATGCTAACTAGATCTAGCATTCATGACAGACCATCAGGATTGAGGATGTGGAACGTGTATACAAGCATGATTAACAGTGCCAAGACCTCCTCCTGGCTCTGTTTGGATGTTTTTGGATTTTTTCCCACAGATTATCCGTCTCATGCGTCACAAAATAATTTTTACAAATGTGTAAAAAAAATAAGTTGCATCATCCTGCAGCTTTAAGGCAAATTAACCATTTTATGTCATTTACATAGTAGTGGTTATTCTTTGGTGCACTAAAAACATAAATCTCTCTTTTTAAACAAACTTGGAAGTAAATTTTTTAAATGTACCAAAACTGTTGAGTAAAGTATCTAAGATTTACTGTTTTTATAAGCCAGCTTCAGTCTCCCCACAAACCCTCACTTAAGGCAATCTGCCACACCACAACAGTAAATTTATCCAGGAGGGATCTGACTTTAATGAAGCTCATCACTTGTCAACTACCATCAGTCCTCAAACTAATGAATCAACCAGATGTTCGGGCAAAGAGAGCAGAGACGTCACTGCTGACTAAAACCTGCAAGTGGAATTTCCCTCGCTGTACAGAAGCAAAAAGGAACTGGCTGAAGAATCGAGATGACACATGCACGTGAAGGTGAGTTAGTCCTTTAATTGGTTAGAAAACCTGTCGTACCCCTCCCAAACCATGGAAGTTAATCCCATAACATCTGTTTGTCTTAAAAAGAGGACAACAAGGGCCACTGAGCACTGACAAGGTGAGTGTGGATGAGGGCCTAGAGTAGTGAAGCCGTACAACTTACATGGGTCCCGTGCAATGAAGTGTGCTCCTAGAGCAGGGTGGATATTTGTGGGGTTCGGTGTGGCCATCAGCTTACTCTTTGCCATCTTCGTGTTGGCTTTAGCAAACTCTAAGCGCAGGGTCTGGGGACTTTCGGGATCAAAACGGATACCCTGAGAGGAGAGATGGAGGAGGAGGACATATGATCGTAAGGGAGGCGAGCTGAGTTCATGGGGGGCTTAGTTTAAGCAGTCTCGCCGGGACCCCACCCCTTCCTGAAAGCAGTGTTTCAATGCTCAGGGTGCATCTTTCAAGCCTCCGACAAAGGATGTCAAAACACCATCTGAAGGATGCACTTCTGGCATTTCGACACACTTGCATCTCCTTTTCCTCGTGACGACAAATCGAGAGCAGAGGTGACTGGCGGATGAGTGCAGCCTCTGCGCGAGCCAGGAGGAGAAGGAGACGAGGAGAAGGGGCCGACAGCGAGACAGAGTGGAATTTCCTTTAGGTGGTCTAACCCTGCTTTTGTGTTTTGTGCCCTAAGCATTGTGCCCACATGCAGGTGAGTAGTATTTTGGTGTATGTGTTGTGTGTGTATGTGTGCCTCTGCTGGTGTGTCTAAGAGGTGATGCTCATAACGAATGCTAAGCTATGAGAGAGAAGTGTTAGATACTGCCAATGTGGGCTATCGAGTGACAAAAAAAATAAGAGGTTACACTACCAAAGATGTGTCCAAGTAACTACATGTGGCTATGAGACAGGTATTACAGTAAAGCAGTGATATGCAAAACTGAGGAAAGCTATTATCAGACTAAGAAGGATGTGTATCAAGGTCAAAGTAAACTACCGTAAGGCTACGGGATTCTGGCCTCTTTCCAAAAATGGCCCTGCCATTGAATTGTAAGAGACAAAACGGGTTGGCTTTGAGAGATTTCAGAGAGCGAGATGATGTTGCTCACAATCAAGTCCCAAACATTTGTGGGTTTAAACAAAAAAAAGGTTAGCACAACACACGTAGAAGATGGAAAAAACAGGGGGACGGGGAACTGTGAAACTCTTAAAGAAATGAAATCGGTGAATGAAAACTTACATTCAGAGCGTTTTTTGCAGCTTCGGCTCCAGAGCGACTGTCAAAAGTTACAAACCCGACAGGCTGGAAGACAAAAGAAGCGCCCACTTATGCAACGACTCGCCACAAACATGCATTTTAAAATCTGGCAAAGTAATAATATTAAGTCAATTGTAAAGCCATTAAGAATAAATCAGTCTGGAAGTCATCCAGAGGACTGATTGAGACCACCTCACCTGTTTTGATGTTAACTTAATCAGTGACCCTTCATAACCCTGCAGGAAAAAAAGATAGCCAATTATCCACCATGAAGTCACATGAAGGAGGTCAGGCATAAAACGATTCACTACATGAAGACCAAATCTGCCTGGACGCCATCAGATCCATCAAAAAACTGCACTTCACATCTGTAGTGATGCTTGTCAAAAAACATGCCAGGATATATTCAATACACTAGTCTACAATTTTAAAAAACAGCAGGAGTAGCTGACAAGGCAAAGATCATACAAAGTATGATTCACTCCTGATTCAGATTTACAACCAAACTTTCCATCGCAATCTGTGGCAAGAATCCAAAACTAAAATGGCCTCCAATAAACAAGGAAAACACCATCTTGAAAAGCTGTCGAGCTTTTTTTGTTTCCCTCCCCAGACCTGATTGAAGCAACTTGCCAACGCCGAGCTGCGTTTGCCTTGTGTTGAAATAAAAAGATAAACCAAAAAGAAAAGCTACAACCAACTGAAAAAACTCCAGTGGTTTCACAATGTGCAAATGTTTGGAGTGTATATCTAAATTTCCCTGCTTGTGTGAGAGCTGGGTCACAGAGAGCAGCTTGGCCAATCGGGAGAGCTACTCATTTACACATTCCACAGGACCATCCATGTGCGAGGGACACCACTTCCAGTTTGCTTCGTTAGGACAACGGTGGGAGGAGGGGGGGTGTTTATGGAACAGGACGGGAAAAAACCCCAGCAACTAATAGATTAACAATGATGTGGCCTCATTTTTATATATGCAAATATGTGGTCCTCTATTAATGGAGGGACTATAGCTGCACAGAGATCTTCCTCCAGGAGCAGAGCGCTGGATGGTTTATGTATTATGGTGAAATGAAGAGGGGCTTAAAAAGAAATTAACCTGCAATTCAGATGACAAATGCTTCCTAAATACTAAAAGTCTGCCTCAGCACAGATAATCCCTTCACAACCACTTTCCATGACTGCTCCAGCAGCAGGCAAACAGCAGCTACTCTTGATGTTTTTCCTTTTTTTTTTTTTAAAGAGGATGACAAATCAACTTTATTCCATTTACACACTGAAAAGCTTGAGTTAAAAAAAAAAATCAGTAGACCATCCTTGGAAATATATGGGCTGCAACTTGCCTTAAAAGGTCTGAAAAGGAGGTAAAGTTCCCGTGGTTTGATGTCAACCGGTAGGCCGCTGACAAACAGAGTTCGTACCTGCAAACAGGAAAAAACAAAAAAAGAATCTAGTCATCCTCGACATCACAAAAACAGATGCATGCAGTTCGTCTTTTGAACAGTGTAATTTTCAGAATTTAACAAACAGTACCGATAATATAAACAACCTTTCCCATCCACATTCCTCACATTGACATTTCTCCTTTGGTTTTTCTGAACCCCTTTGAAAAAAATAAAGTAAAAATCCCCCTCAAGTTTCATCGATCCTCACAGCTCAGTTTCAGATTCATTCAGTTCCATTTATTCAATTGAGGATCCCATTTAGAGTTTTGTGGCATTGCTTCAGCTCTTTGCAGTCAGTGCAAAAGCTGTGACAGATTTGACAAAACACTAAAGACGAAAATGGAATTAGACATGTTGCTTTATAAGAAAAAAATGCTTTAGGAAGTAACAAAAATGGCGTATTAGTCTGCATCAGCTGGAAGTATAAATGGCATATGGAGCCATTAATGCCTAGAAATCCTTGAAGACACATTCCAGCATTTCTTAAATTAACCAAAGATATGGAAGGTAAAAATAATAGTATTGGGAAAGATGAATCTTGACATCTTTTTTGTTCATCAATAGAAAGCCTTCATAGCCAAACACCCCTCGGCTGTCACCAAGTCATAGGAGAATGTCAGAACATATTAGCTTAATTGGGCAGATTTGAAAATTATCTAAAATACTTTTCACTAACAAATTTTAAAATCTGAAGTTGTGTTTCTCCAGCAATCTAAGCTGATCAGAGGCAGCCATTTAAAAATAGGGGAATCTTTGATCCTGCCTGAAGGAAACAACAGATACCCCTTGACTGGACATTCAGTGTCTTTATTCCGGCGTATAAACAGGGAGGCCCATTAGTTCTCGGTCGGCGGGGAGGCCTGAAGTACAATGGAGCAGCCAGAGGAACAGCGTTGGACAACAGCGCACAGCATGACACCATTTCCTTCCTCTGACCAGCGGTCCCGGCCCTGTCGGCTCTCCCGACATTTTTCAGGTGCTGCACAGCAGCAAGTCTGAGCCCTTTTTTTTGTGCATGTCAATGTATACAGCAGATTAACACCAGCTCTGCAAGGATCAAACACAGTAAAGATGTCTCGATTTATCCCACAGCAATGAGTGAGCAGCTGCAAATCTGAAACTGAACAGTTGGAATAAAATCTAAAAATGATTTAAAAACTCAAAATATTTTGAGGGGGTGGATATTACAGCAGCATTTAATATCTGTTCCCCTCCCACCAAGATTTAGTCAAGTCCATTTGTTGCTAAATACGACGGGGGTGGAAGGGGATTTCAAGGCAAATTAGGAGTAAGAAAAGAGAAAAGTCAAGTGGCCAAACAAGGCTTTGTCATGGGATAATGGGAACAAAAGGAGGACCAACATAAGGCCCGCTGCTTCCTTTAGAGCGTCTCCATGAGGAGCCATTAAGAGGAAATAAAGCTGCTGGCCACACAGAGAGAAGAATGGCAGCTTTAAAAGGCTCATCGCCAGAAAAATCATTTAATCATCCAAGAACTATAGGATTACTGCCATTTATTAGATACACCTGTTAGGGAAAAAAAAACAAAGGTCTGAAGACTCCAAAGGTCAGATTTTATTTTTAATAAAAGACAGATATATTTTAAAATGACTTAGACAAATTTTTAAATACATTTATAGGAGTATTAAATACAGGTCTGATTAAAAAAAAGCTTAAATATATATATAAAAAAGTATTGAATTTGCAAAGTATGTGATAGTATAAAAGAAAAACAAAAAAAAACAATTAAACACTGGAAGTAAAGCAAATAAAAAAATTCTGGAAAACAGAGCTAATTTAGGAATTTAATTTATTCACCAAAACCTGAAGAAAAAAATTGACAGTATTTTAAAAGAAAATGATTCAAAATTACAAGAGCTATGAAGGTTAAACACACCAACTCAGATTTTCAAAATTATTATTATAAGAATGAAAACAGTATTCCGACACTATAGACGCCATGAATCCGTCACGTCCCTTTAATTTGGCTCTTTCCCCCCCCCCTCTCTTGTCTGCTTCAGCACCGCAGTGAGGAGCTAAAACTCTGAAGCTTTAGAAGGAGGCTGAATTTTGCGGCCGGAAGCTACAATATGACCAGGTAGAACCGAAAAACTTAAGAAGCAGAATAAAAAAAAACTTGAGTCAGACTCACCTCCTCCTCGATGGAAACGTTGTTATTAGGCTCAGAGTCAGCTTTCAGACTCATGTTGAAGGTCGCTTCGGCTGTGGCGAGGCAGAAAAATCAGGTCGAGTGATATTTCCCCCCCTGTAAGAAGTGCGTCTGAAGCTGCGGTGAAAAGTCCCGGTGGCGTCTGAACTTCAGCGGAGATGATGTGCCGAGGTGAGGTCGCGCGGACGAGCTATCAGAGTTCGGTTCGGGAGTACACACAGTCATTCATTAAAGAGAAGGTTTTTTTTTTTATTTGCTGGAGAAAAGAAAAAGAAAACACAAACCGCGCTCTTAAAAAAAAAAAAAAACTAAAGGTGCGAAGGTGGATTAGGTGCTCCGTGTGTGAGGGTGAGAGATGAGGGGGGAAAGAAGTGCGCGTAAAAAACTGAAAGCGACTTGCGTTCACATCAATGCCCTCAGCTGTGTTAGGGGGGACGGAGGGGGGAACTGTTCAGTCGGAGAACAAGTAAACTTTTCTCATTGGAGCGTCTCTTTCTCTCTCTCTCTCCTCCCGCTTTTCAATTAGGTCATCAATTATGTTGGAGTCTGCTGTGTGCTGTAATCAAGCTGCAGATCCGCCTCAGCTGTTGCGGGAGCAGCCGGCCCCTCCGCCGGTATACGCAACAGCAGGGCCGGCCCAAAGTCAAATGGGGCCCTCATCAGGGTTTGACGTGGGGGCCCACCTACATATAATGCCATTATCTAAAAGCTGTGAATAAATTTGCGTGGCTGTGTTATTTCTTTGATTTACTCATTAGTACTTGCAATAAGATCTAAAGTGAACTAATTCAATACTGACTCAATAGATCTGGGAGGACTGACAATGCTGGTTGATAAAGGACAATTTCTTGTGGAGAGTTGTTTGTAGTTAAAGCGTGTGTGACTCAAACAGGGATAATATTGATTATTCACACTCTAAAATTGTGCCTCAACTTATGAAAATTTGTATACATGTGAATTCTTTTACATTTTAAAATGATTTAAATATTATTTATTTAAGTCTACAATTAAAAACTCTGGATCCAGTTTCAAATTTGCATAATTTTTTATTAACTTGATAACAAGCAACAGCAGCAAAACATTTACTGAGATGTATTGTGTGAGAATGCAAGGAGTCTTGGGTGCCCCCTGCTGGCCTGGGTGACCTAAGCACCATATTCTTATGCTTCGGGTCAGCTTATGTTTAACAAAGAAAGATATTATTTCTTGCCCATTTAAATAGCAAATTTAGCAATAATAATAATAATAATAATAATAATAAAAATTCTATCCTATTCTTGTGATGACTTGTTTGACCAGCTAAACACTCTGTTGTTCTGCTTCTTCTCCTTCTAGACAAGATTTGATTAGAAACGTTACATTTCATTTTTAGATTACAATTTATTTATTATTGTTAGCTGAATAAACTGCTAAATAATGTAAATAAATAAATATAGGTGTAGGAATCTGCGTTCATTTTACTTGCATGAATTGTGTGAATTATGTAAAAAGTAACAGACACTTAAAATAATTAGTAAAAATCAAATTAAAAATGTACTGACTCGAAAACAAATAATTATATTCTCAAATTTGCAAATGCTTTCACTGCGATTAATTCATTTAAATACAAATAAATTATTCGGCTTACAAAATCAAAAAACTTTTAAAACCTACTAACTCAGAATGATTTCTCCCAAATTATGAAAGATGGAGTGCAAACACATTTTTATTCATCACAACATCACAACATGTTTGATCCTCCGTGTTAAAATAAATCAACAAATAAAGACGGATTTGTGACCAAATAACAAAATGCCAATGAATTATTAACAAACTCTTAAAATCTGTCCTGAAAACGTAGCGTACGACCGGTTTCCCCTGACAACCGCAGCTAAGATGTGCTGCTTATTGATCAAAGCTGCTTCGGGGTGAAGGCCTTCAGCTTGCTGTCGTGTTTGACTTAACTCCAGCTAGCTAAACCTGGAGTCTGGACAAGCACAAACTCATGACAGCTCTTAACCACTTGTAAATTAATATGTTCACTCATAATTCAACCCATATACTATATCAGACATGCAGACGTCTGGTGAACGATCCAACATCGTCAATTCAGTTCTAGTCAAGGTAGATAAATAGGATCTGTTAATAAAGGAAAGCAGAATCTAACCTTAATTAAACGTCGCATTTATAAACTAAAATGCTTGATTAACATTTGAACAATTTTAATGTTTAACAATAAATACTGTATGGGATTAATTTGCAATGATTGCATAGCACATTTCAGCAACAAGGCAGGTGAATGATGATGATTTTGAAATGCAATCAAAACCATCATATTATTAAATGTGAATGAAGAGGAAGTATGAATAGTATGTTTTACTAGATGCATCTATTTCAACACAGCAAAATGTAGCTAATATCCTACCTTCATGGACAATCTACTTGGCAACATTTCTCCCCTAATATATTTTATAATTAATGAAATAAAAAAAAAATACTAGAGATTACACCCTGGAAAATATTCATTATATTTTATGAGTAACACTTTAGCTTCTTTCCTGTGATGTCATTAAAAGAAAACAGGTCAAAAATGATTTCAAAATGTAAGAAAATTCAGCATTTAAAGTCAATTTTACTGTAAAACCGTAAAATTCAATCACAACTATGCACTAATACAGTTCTGGTCCAAAGGCTATAAAATAAGTAGTCATTTATTTATTGTGTGTCGTTTCAAAGAACGGGCCTTGTTTCGACCCATTTGGACAAACGGCTGCTGATGGGCATGAGATAGAAAGTGTCACAATAACGTTAAAAATAAATCACATTGTGAGTGTTTTGACTGTTTGCCTCCATGTCGATGTCAGAGGCTGTGTGGGTGGAGTGAAAGGCTGGCCGGGGCCGCAAGTTAAGGCTCGGCCCTGGACGCGAGCCCAGCATGCAGCGGGTTTCCTCACAACAACGCAGCTCTCAGAGGCCAGACGGTTTCCTGACTTTGTATAGGAACACAATCAGGACTGGAGGAGGAGGAGAAAGAGGAGGAGGTGAAGTGGACAGACGTGTTCCCACTGTATTTCTCCTTCGATTTTGGGTCTAAAAATAGCCACGGTCTTGTGCGTTTCACATGTTGGAGAGACTCAGCCATGTACGTACATATATGGAGACAAAGCGGGACACTTTACAAGACATATTTCTGGAAGTAGCTTCAGCCTTTCCTTAAATGTACGTCTTGCTGTCGTCTTAGTCCAAAGTGCAAAGATTAAACATGTCCATGTTCAGTCAATTCCTCATAACTTTATCAACTCCTGAACCACTACTTACAAGTACATGTTGTACAATTTTCTTTAAAATAAATAAATAAATAAAAAACACCACAAACAATCTTTCAAATCTACATGTTTTTCTTTTGCTAAAACATCTGGTGTATGATTCTAAGACGGCTAAGAGGACACCACTTTTGGTTTCCTGCTCAGTCGAAAGCATATAGGAAGAGCTTGTTTGACGTGAGATTAGAGTATTAACATCGGGAAGTAAAGAACAGATCCGGGGTTTGAGCGCCAAGCGGAGATCTGCTTTCCGTCTGCAGCTGAATCTTAAAGATGCGGAAGAACAACATCATTTTACGCTCTGCTTACCATTTCACCGACACTCTCCGCCTATGAAATATTGACCGTGCCAGTGAGTGAGCGAGCGTTAATGTATTCATTGTTCGGCTTGAACGGAACGTTTCTAATGCCCGGACTTTTGACGCACCTCCTGTTTGGAGGCAGGACTCTTCACCTGATTGTCTCTCTGTTGTTATTTTACTTAATAAAAACAAGCAAGAGTTTGTCATTAATGCTGCAGGACTCCCTGCTTCTTGCCCAGAAACCCCTTACAAGAGATGTCAGCTTGAGAAAGCAAGACGCAATCAGCTACAAGAGAGCAGAGAGCAAAGAAATGACTCACCGGAGCTCCAAACCTTTTATGCTCAGAGATGTCAGAGGCTTTTTCACAGCCAAAGATAGCCTTGTGTGGCTGTGGAGCCGTAAAATATTTCTTATTTATACATCTCCTCGGTTGGATTTTTACAGAACACTTCAAGTTGTTTGGAGATAAACTCATCGGCCTCTTTCTCCTGAGTGCTGCCAAAGAGGCTCTGCATAATTGACAACTGGGATGTTGCTGGATGGAAATATCCAGAGATGCTCAAATCGAAGGCCTCCTGATTAATGAACACAAAGGGAATAAAAGTCTTAAACAAACATTTAGGATAAACATTTGTTTCTAATGTCATGAGAATCGCTTTTTAGAATAATTATGAGTAGCAGGAATGGTGCGAAAGTGAAACTGTAACATTGCAGAAGCTGCATAACTCTAAAATCAAACACTGAGATTAACACTGTTTTTTTGTTTAACCAAAACTTATACTTAAGAGGGATTCAAGTTCTTTTGTTGCAGTCATGCTACCATACGGTCAGACGTTTACATATGCTCATCATGGTAATGAGCGTCGCGGTTATTTCAGGCTTTAAACGATGAAGATATTTTGAAGGGAGTGAGGGGAAGCGAGAATTAGATGCACGAGGTGAGAAAATGTTTCAAAGATTTTTTCAAATCTGTGCAGGATTAAAATTATACACACAGGATCAAATATATGCAACTCAGGTTTTAGTGTAGCTGAAGTGAATGCTTTCCAAATGTTTGAAAAGCATTTGGAAATTGTAAAAGTAAATAAATAAATAAATAAATAAATAAATAAAAAACACAAGACGACGCATAATTGTGAAGTAAGACGAAAAGAACACATGGTTTTCAAAATTGTTTTCAATGAAAACTCAGAGGTGTGAAAAGCATTAGGATTTCGCCGCACTTTACTCTGAGGCCCTAAAAAAATGCTAATAACCTTGAAAACACCTGTTTAGTGCATCTTAAACCCACCCACATTTTCCTCTATTCAGATGTTATCAGCCCATTAACTCTGACTTGTGATCACACCAATAGGCATGGCCAGAAGATGAACTCACTGTTATGATTTACTGTGAAAAATAAACATTTCAAGTTGAAAAGAGGCACGATTTTCCCTGAACTTAATTCCTACTACAGCCAATTCATTTCCATTATGCAGATAATTTATGTTACGTTTTGGGGTGTTTGGACTTTACCTCTGAGTCCACTTAGTTCTTAATTCGGTGATCTAGTGCTGCCGCTCTGTTCAGATAAAACATGCAAGAATTGTGTTTAAAATGTACGAAATCTGAGATTTGGGTCTACATGACCCCCTGATTTCACCCAAAATAAACTGTAGCTCTGTCGATCTTTTCTTTTTCTTTTCTATTTTCTTTACTTAGAGAAGTGGAGAAATTATAGTAGTGATAAATGTATCAAAAGATGGATACAATTCTTAGACTTTAGTGCGTTCTTCCAATAGTTGGAGCAGAGCAGAACACTGATATCCGACCGATTCATTTTTCTTTCAGGGCCTCTAAATCCGACCCCCGCCACACCCGTCCCTCCATCCCTCCCTCTCTTTCCACCCAAAAACACCTGACAGAAGCTGAGACTGTATAGTTCAGAGGCTCTGGATAAGCCTCATGTTTTATTTGCAGAAAGCGGCCCCATTGTCCCATAAGTCACCTCACACAGCACTCTTCTGCTTCACGCCACACTGAGCCTGTCTTCCTACGTTAGCGTCACCCGCTGCTAAAGCACTTAGCTTGTGTTCTCCGTGTCCTCTGTGGTCCAGCCAAACATCCATTTGGAGGTCCTAGGAAACTTTGAAGCTTTTTCACCCACTCGTGGAGGTGGGGGAGGGGGGCAGCCTTTGTGACGTTTCGTGAATACTTTGTCCAATAAATAGCCCTCTTCATGAATACATTAAAGCTCATGGAATCTGCCAGCGCATCCTTGCGCTCGGCCTGAATTCATGGAAAACTGTTTTTCTTTCAGTGAGGGATCTTACAAAGAAATATTATCGCCTGTAGTACTTTATTAACTGGTGATAAAACCAGTTGCCCTTTCAGTTGCAATATTGTGTCTGTTGTCTTTGCTAGCATGTGTCAAACATTGTAGCACTTCCTGTTTTGGTCTGAAAGGACTGCAGCAGCCGGAGAAGCAGTTTCTGGAAGTCAACTATGCTGCGTTCCTTTTACCTCCGAAGTTGGAACTCGGACCTGGGAATGACGTTACATCCATGTCAGCAGCATTCCAGTTAGCATAGTCAAAGACGCCGCAGTTCTAATATGGTGATGTCCATGCAGTCATTGGTTGTACCTCTTACAAACGTTGCTTAAAGTTATACTTTCCACCCGCAAAAAACACTTTTAATTTGTTCAGTTTAGAGTTGCAGGCGCTACATGTGACATTGATTTTTGACGCACTGCTACAAGTGTATCTTGCAACATAGACATGTCTCCATCTCAGCCTAGTATTGTTGATGTGAAGAGCGGCCATATTGGATCTCATAGTCGGCGTTAGAGAAATTCTCAGACTTTTCAAGTGGAAACTCCGACTTTGGTGGGGTGGGGGGATTGTCCAGTTAATTCTTTAGATTCAGATGTCAGAATTTACGAGTTGCAACTACAAATGAAATGCACCATCTTTGTTTTGTTTTTTTAAGTTCAGTCTGTAGACAAGGTTACTGAAAATGAATATTGTCTGGTTATTGACTAATCAAATGCCCCAAAAATAATAATTTGATTCACAAGATGCCCCAACAAATACAAATTAAAATTTGGCTGCTTTAATGGGCTGAAATAAATGGTTGTTTAAAGTAGAGATGCACAGATCCAATATTAGTATCTGTATCGGTACCAATATTGAAACTCAACACTTTAAGTCAATTCAGCACTGTTTTTCTGCATCAGATATCTGTATCGGTTATCGGAAGTGAAAAATGTGGATCGTTTCTTAACTAATTTATAGTAATATTTTGGGAAACTGAATTAAATAAAACTTACATTCAATGTACACAGATGAATTGTGTGATTGTGCTGTGGAACAGGTTGGATCCTACAAAATTAAAAAATTCAGAGTGTTACAAAATAGCAGGAAGAAGTTGTGGAACAAATTAATTGCTTCTGCAGATAAAACCAGCATAATTACATTTTTACTCAATAAGCACCAGGATCCGGCTCTAACCATTGCAGTTTTATGAGTTGCTCGGTTTCCAATGCATTTAGTGAAATGCCTTAGAATAGACATACATACAATCGTCACATTTTAAAGCTATCTTTGAAAAATGAAAACTGCTAATGTTTTATACTACTATACAAGGTTTAACAACATCTCTCTCAAAGCTTTTAATGAGTTTTTACTGAAAGGAGTCAATGCAATCTGCTGGATTTCCTTAGAGAGGAAACCTTTTAATTTATTAGAAATACTTTATTGATCCAAAGGGGAAGTTAGAAGTTGTTGTAACACACATCAAGAGTTATTGTGTGTTATAATCTGTATTACAGTGAATCTGAAGAAACCTCAGAGTGAAGACGCTCCGTTTCATGAAGAGGATGGTTGGGGGGCTGTATATCATTTTCTTCATTTTATGTAAAATTATTTTTTACATTATTTAACCATGGAATAAATAAAAATATGAACTGCACTAGACTGTATTGTCTGATAACCAGGATGAATCTGAAATGTTGGTACTTAACTGTGAATCAGTCTGTGTGATCAGATCTCATTAAAATCTTGATATAAGTGCTTTAGGATGACTTGCCTTGTGAATTAGAGCCATAATGTGAAGTGAACTGAACTGACTATCAGCATACTTTTGGGGGGATGATTTACTTGGAGACTTTTTATAGATATTTCTTACATTTGCAAGTTTTCTGGCAATGAAAATGTAAGCTACAATAGAACAGGAAAAAAAAATCCTACAATAATTTCCTATTTGTTTTACTTTGTAATAAAACCAACTTCTTTACTGAGCTACTTTGAGTGACTTTCTGTCTCTTTCACCTCCTGGTCCAGGAGTTCAGAGTCGGGGTTCTCACAGGCCACTGACGGGTTAATATTAAGGATTTATAAAGAAAAATAGCCTGGCTATTTTTTGAACACAGTAACCCCAGTTCATTGCCTCCATCTCTACAGGATTTCGGCGCTATTATGCATTTTAACAATGACAACAATATCTGTGCCAGCTGTGACTGCGTTATTTGTTGTTTCACACAAGGCTGAAAACAAAAACTATGAGCGAAAAAATGTTCCCAAGGATTTGCCAACTACCGAGGCTGTGTGTACTTTGTAGCTCTGAAACGAAAACAACATTTTCTCTTTTTTTTTTCTTCAGCCCCCTTGTTCCACGCTGTAAGTCACTCGATCGTTCTCGCAAGTCTTATTTCAGAATTTGGAGAATTATCAGGAGCCAAGACGAGTGTGGAAACGGAATGGACTTATTTCCAAAGGCACAGAAAAATGTCCCAGTCCAAGCATTCCTAGCAGGAGGAAATACTGAAAAAAGGACCTACTGGGACCATTTAAATTGCAATTTTCTCACGAAGGCAAACCCAGTCCGCAGAGATTTTCTTCAACATGGGAAAGAATATAAACCCCCCTCCCCAAATTGAATAAACCCCCCCAAAAAAATCAAGCAGCAGAGATATGTGACAGAAAACGAAAGTTAAAAATACTTCTCAGAGCCACATTGTCTATGAGGCAGTGCATACACAACACGCAGTAAGTTAGCAGAGAATAAACACTTTCATAGCATCCTCCCTCAGAAGTGAGGCCTTAACTTCCTGTTTGTGTACGCAATATGGGACGTGGAGGGTTATGCTATTTAAACCAAAGGGCAGCAGATTCCCAGCCAGCGAACGCTGATGGGATCTGCCAGCTCCTCAGGGGGACGAGGACTGGGGTGGGAAAAGGCAGAAAGCAGGAAAAGGAGGGAAAAACAAGATAATCACTCGAAAAAGGGGAAAAGAAATGGAAGATAATTACAACAGGAGATGGGTTGTCGTGCAAGCGAACACACAACAGAGTTTTGCACCGGTTCTTATCTGAAGGACCTGCCTCCGATTCCACAGCCCGGCTCAGTGGAAGTCTCTTTGAGGTGTTTGGATTGTGCAGCAATTAAGTTTTTACCCCCCATACCCCAAGAAAAAAGTTAACAAAAATGATAACTGAGTGGATTTCTGCTCGGAAAAATACAAACTTACGGAAGGGGTTCAACTTGCTTGCTTTCCTTTCTTTTTGAAGGGTGAGATCAGAGGATCAATATGAGCTTTGTGTCTGGGGATTTTCAGCTTCCAGCAGTGTTATGGAGCTGTTTTTGTGAAAGAGGCTCCCTGCACTTCAGCCCCGGTCTCACATTAAGACGTGTAACTGCGGCGCTGCGTCCCGTCTCGTACATTCAGGCCGCTACCAAACCGCAGACCATCTGAGTCGTAGTCTTGGGGCATGATTGATTGGCCTGAAAAGAAGAGTTCAAAATGGACAATGTTACAAAAAGCAGAATTCATAAAAGACCAGATTTGATGGATAAGCAAACTTGAAAGGATAATGGCACCCCAAGGGGCCTGGACCAAAACCTTGTGGGAGGAAATAATCTCTGTAATTAAGGCACACCCATTTTCCTTTGTGAATTTTCTCATAAACTTGTGATGAATTCCAACATAAGTGGCTCAAGTTCAGTGCAGATCCGCAGCAGGTACACTGTAGATGGTTTATTTTTAATGGTAAAATATACAACTGTATTTATAATGTCATTATCCAAAGTTAAGTTGGATACTGAATGAAACTTTGTCCCAAAAATTGGAAGTATTACAAGCTACTTCCTTGTTGATATGCCATTCTCTAAAGTTGGGGAGGCGGGATCCCACTGCACGTCATGAAACACAAAGTTTATGGTCTTAAGACGATTTGCAGAACTTGACAAATGAGTTAATTACGGTCTCACTTAATTCCTAAAAAAAAAAACCAAACCAAACCAAACCAAAACAAAACAAAACAAAACAAAACAAAACAAAACAAAACAAAACAAAACAAAACAACAAGAGGTATACCATAACTCATGTAAGACGTCTTTCAATACCCAGAAGCTGACGGTCTGGTACTGAAAATTAATGGATTATCTTGGTGGCTCTGAAATTTTGGGTCTCTTCAGTTTTTCTTTTTTTCCTGGTTATCCAATACTCCTTTGATAACCTGTTGGTTCTTAAAAAGTATTTTTTTCTATAGTCTCAGTGCTCTTTGTATATTAGGATTATGTTTAATTTCTTTAATTTTGATTATTGATTAGAGAGGAGAAAGACGGATCTGATTCTCGGTTTAGACTTTATTCTACCTATTTTACTCAGTAAAATATTTTCACCTTTTCACCTTAGAAAATGCAAAAATCTAGAACTCTCCTCTTCTTTTAAGCACAATAGTTGATTCCATGTAAGTGCGAGGAAATTATCCTTCTGGCTGTTTGGATTTATAATGAGACTCATGTCGTTTAACAATGCTTCTAAATGTAAGGTAGGAGGCGAAAAGGGCAGTAAGGATGGAATAAATGACAGATGTTGGGTGATTTGGTTCAGACCGACAGCTGCTGCTTTTAATAAAATCTTTGTTACTATTAATTAAAGTCAACTCTGTAATGCTCACCTACTTGGGTTCAGTATTTGACTGTAGCAAGCAAATTGGAAAAAGAAATTCTGTTTTGTTAATTTTTATGAAGATGTGATAAATATCTTGGATAGATTTGTTTATGTCCTTTAACAAAATATTTGAGTCCGCTGCGTCATCTGGAGCTCAAGTAAGTAAACATATAGTAAGTAGTAGATATTGGCATTGGGAGTACTTTGCACTTTTCTAGCAAGTAAACACTCCCTAGTATTTCAAAAGTTTTTCTTCTCCCTGAAATTGCAATTTTCTTAATGGTGTGATTTGTTTCTACTCATTTTTAAGTACCAGAACCTGCACATGTTCTAACATTTTCCCTTGTTCTTGTTTTGCTTTGCTGCCTCTGGCCTAGAATCTGTGCAGGACTCTGCAGACGGTGCAGTGAGACATCTCATCGTGACAACGAGTGAATCTCAGACGCCATAAATCTCTGATCACCAATCCAAACACGTGATAAACACACATTCTCCTGTTCCTGTTCTGCTTCGCAGATCCTTGGCATGGCTCTCATCTTCTGGATAATAACGCAGCAGTGAAGAGCAGCCGGGCCTATTTCAGTGCTGCTCAGAGACACTAAATTCATCAGCACCGAATAAACATCAGGTTTTAGCCTCACTTTTCACCCCGAAGCCCGAGATTAGAGAGTGAAGGTCTCTGATTTATCATAGTGGAAGGACAAAGAGATTAACGTTTTATTCCTGGAGGATTTCTTTGTTTAGACGCTCTCGTTTTCAGAAAAAAACTTGTTTGAGCCATTTTACTGAAAAGAAATAACACTCAAATATTATAGAATACCATAACTTTAGATGGGCAGATTAAGAGGAAGATCAAATTATCTAGCTCCACTAATCATACATAAACCCAAAACAATACTCCTAATTGAGCATTTCCTGTTGCTTTTTCAGATATTTTCCATCAGCCTTTAAGGTCTAAAGAGTTTTAGAGCGAAAATGCTCTTGCCTCTTTGTCAAGCTCTGAACACACCCAAATTACAATGTCAATTTTACATCACGGTCATATTTATTTTTATATTTGCATAAGATAATTAATTAGAAACCCTAGCTTCAATTCTCAATATTTCCCAAGAGTAGAACATGGTTTTGGATTCCCGCCAGGGACTTCCTGTGTGGAGTTTGAAATTTCTACCACATCCTAAAACATGGACTAGACTGCACTTAAATCTGTGTCTCTTTCTAAATCCTATTCTGGCCTCGCTCTGTGTTGACCTGTGATGGACTGGCAACTTGTTGTTGTAGACTAAAACAGAATTAAATAGATACAGACACTTTGTCTTTTGCATTTGGACTAAATCGAGCCCTATTAACAGCTCTCTTCCTTTCTTCTGTGTGTTATCCTCCGACCATGCATGTTATAGCCTGTTCTGCACAAACATATTGTGTCAGATTTAAGTTAATTCCAGCTACATTATTCTATTGAGTTCATTTTACACCATTATACATGCTGTGTATGAAAAATCTGTGGTGCAATACGAATGTTCCTCCATAGTTTTCTAAGTAGAATTTGCCATGGCAATTGCTTTAATCTATCCCTAATAAATGAACTCATTTACAGAAAGAGAATACAAACTCAGGTTGGAGCGATAAGCTGTGGACATTCAGAAGACGTAAGAAGGCGGAGGCAGTGAGCAGAACTAATTTCATCAAATATTAAACCAGATTCTGGGACTCGCCTGAGCAGCTCAAGATTTCAGGACAATTTCTCCAAAGCATGAGAGCTGATGACATGCGGGCCCGTTTAATCATCACGGTCAGGACATTTTAAAATGTTGTCAATTCACAAACATATGAATCTATTTCAGACCTTTTATAATTTGGATTGTGCTTTTATTCTGACAAATGTATAAATTAGAAACTTTGGGCTGGGGTTGTTAAATACAAGCATGTTTTCTTTCTTTCTCCTTTTTTATATTTTACTTAAGAATATGCTTGTAAAGGTTTTCCATAACACTTGTATTCTAGGATAAGTTTGTTTTTAGTTAACGGGCTTTAATCCTACCTAAATACCAGAATTTAACTCAAGATCTTGTTTCAGTTCCTGTTTGTTGTTTAAGTATCTAGCAGAGAATAGTAAGCCTGACATGTTCATACGGGTTAAATTATGGATAAATATATCAGTTTAGTTCTCATTGTTTCTGTGTTTTGGGAAATAACTTTGATTTTTAATCTGCTTTAACTATTTTACCATCAGCGCTACTTTGCTAGCTAGCAAAATATGCTAGCTACCAGAATTTTCTAGCTGGCAGAGTTTTGTTGTTTTTATCACACCTAATTGTTTCAAGACAACACAAATTTTTATATAGGGCAAAGGCTACTTGATTGAATACAACTGGTTTTATTAATGGGGAAAATGGATCTAAGCTAACCTGGACCTTACAGAAAAAGTGTCTCAGCATTGTTCAAAATTAAATATTTGCCGCTTTTCACCCCTGAAGCTAGGTTTAATTTCACTGTTGACATCCAGGCTTAAAATTAAGAAATCATTTATACAGATTATCTGACCACATGAAAAAAACTAATATATATCAAAAAGCAACACAGCATCCCCCAATATAAAAAGCAAAAGAGCTGCTGAGAATCAGACTCACTAACATCTGCCAGTCTGGAAATGATTACAAAGACCTCATCCATGGATGGAGAAAACAGGAAACGGCAGTGAATCTTATTAAGCGTGGCCGGCCAACCAAAATTATTTCAAGAGCACATCAACGACTCATCCAGGAAGTCACAGAAGAACACAGCATCTAAACAATACATGCCTTATTCGCCTCAGTTAAAGTCACAAAGGGGCATCCTCTGTTTCTCAAACTCATCGCGATGATCTACAGAAGTAACAAGGAAATTATCAAGGAAAATGTTGCTATCACTAATGAAACTAAAATTAGTTTCAAACAAAAGAGCTCTACAACATGCTGTAAATGGTGACTCTGATACTGGTAAATGAGAACATATCACATTACAATATTTAAAATGTCTCCCTGAACAATACCTAAAGCTTCTGATGCCTAGAAGCTTTTAGACACAACTAGATTTCTTGAAGTCAAGTCAGGTTTATTTACATAGCACATTTCAGCAGCAAGGCATTTCAGAGCGCTTTACATCTTAAAAACATCATACAGTTGCCAATTATGAAACAAACAATATACATTACGTTTCGTCAAACGTCATTATCAAAATCATCAATAGACATTAAATATGTTGATCAATGTTCCATTTACTACCAATCAAAGGCAACTATATAAACAAGTGGAGTTTTAGCCTTGGCTTAAAGGAACTCAGTGTTTCAGCTGTTTCGCAGTTTTCTGGAAGTTTGTTCCAGATTTGTGGTTCATAGAAGCTGAATGCTATTTCCTGCATGTTTGGTTCTGGTTTTGGTTCTGGGGATGCAGAGCAGACCAGAACCAGAACACCTCAGAGGTCTGGAAGACTGATACAACAACAATGTTTATGAAGACCACACTGTGAAAGAAAATTACCAAAAGATGTAAATTCTTTTAAAAATCTTGAGTCCCAGATTTTTGGGGTTTCGTATTTTACAGTCATCTCCTGCTTTATTCCCGCTGCAAAGAGACGGTATGCATTTTATTTAGAGACAGTGGAAATTCTGTACCTTAGTTGGGCTTTTTAAGGACATACTGTGTACTGTATAGCAAGATGGGGGTTTTATAATGGCAGAACTGCATTTTTCAGGGCAAAAATCGAGTGCATTAACCACGACCGACCAATAGGTTGGCGCCATCCCATCAACCTCGATTGCCTCCGCCCAGCCCCTCCAGCTGAGGCGTACTTAGCACCATTCATAATGCATGGTCACCACCCCCAGCTCGCAAGCCTGTCATGGCTCGTTCCATTTGACAACTCGACCCAACTCTGCTTTTGCCCCTAAGAGGACGCGAGGGGCTGCATAATTTAGATGCTGCCCGCTGTTTTCGGAGCTCATCTCTTATCAAAAATGCAACAGACTGAGTTTCTGGGGGAGTTTTATCTAAAGGGGCCAATGCTCCAGTTGAGACAATGGATGGAGGGATGGGCTGAAACTTTTCCAACTTTTACCGCACAACTTTAGAGAAACCTGGTGATGTCACTTAAATGCATGACATGCACCCACTTCCTAAAACTAGGAGTGAGGAACGGAGACATATTTGAAATATTTAAAGCTCAACTACCAATGAGAGAAAAAAAACATTGCCTGCACTGAGTTATCTACTGGAATTCCCTTAATAAAAAAAAAATACACATATATGGATCTGTTGTTGCTCCTTAGTTTCAGCTGCTGACGCAGAACTTCTGTCAAAGTCCAGTTGATCCATATTCTTTACATTGCATGAATGTTTAAACACACTTATCTCAACAGATGTGGGTAAGGTGGGAAGTGTAATATTTTTAATAAGTCAGAGTACTGTTCCTGGGAAACAAAAGGGCCTATTGTAGGTGGCTCGAGTAGCGGATTCGGACATCTGCAGCCAGGTAGGTCAAGGTTACTATCAAGGTTACTAAAGATCTAAGAAACAGAAGGCAGAGAACACCTGCACAACATATCTGAAAGAAAAACAGGAGTTTACTGTATTTCTTTTTTAATTCATATTCTCTGGGCTTTGGGGAGGTTTTAAAAGATTTCCTTTGCTCTTCAGATACATTTTGTTAGTGTTTAACAGAACCTCCTTCCTCTAACCTATGAATATGAATCATTTAGTCATGAAAAGATGCTCAAACTCAAAGGATCAAACATGAACCGAACTGAAAAGGTAGAAGAATCACATGTTCAGGAACTTTGTTACCAGTCCCTTGGCTCATAGAGCTCATTTAGTTTACTCTCCTTTGCTCCATTTGTGGAAAATACCAAATATGGCACAAGAATGTGACTTCATTGTTTCTCTAAAAAGCTATTTGCTAATAAACTGGCATTCTGAAGACGACATATTTCCACTTTTCCATTTGATGCGTTTGATGAATTTTTATGTTTTTCTTAAAGATGCAGATTTCCTTCATGTGCTGTGGGATTTTTTTTCTTTTTTTTTTTGGCCTGATACGTTTTCTTATTTTTCTCAAAATAATAAAATCTAAGCTAACTCTTTACTGTTAGCTTAGATTTTAGTGGTCAGTTTCAGGTACAAAGGCTGGACAGAAGATTAATGAGGAAGCAGCCAAAGTCCAAAAATATGGACAGATGGAAGAACCCTGTGTGTGTGGGGTTTTATAATTTAATTGAGCCTTATTCCATGTCATATGCCGGTGATACGTTTCAGTGAGATAAAATAGTGCATCATATTTGCAATCTTTTAATGTTACCAGAAATGTTTATGCTGGTTTGTTTATGTAAATTTATGCAAGAACTGGTAGTCTAGTTGTACAGAAAATATAATTTTAGTTCTGTTCACTAACATGTTGGGAGCAACGTAAATAATTCAGTTTTGCATATAACAATGAAGATTGCTCCAACTCAGGTTTAAAGCATTTTTTATTACAGTACCTTTCCACAAGTCTTTATTTTAATTTAGTAGAAGAAGTTAAATGATAATGTGGAGACACACTGTGAAAAGAAGTTGTTAAGCATGTATTGTCACTGAGCACACAGGGTGTGCCCTCAGAAAGCAAAGATCCATTAAAATCTGATAAAAAAGGAGTTGCTCCTTTCCACTGTCACCACATGCTTGCAAAAAGTTAGAGATTGCCACAAGGTCAGTGACTTTAAGCTCCTGGATGGGCTTCCACAGAAAGACCACTTTTACAGTGAATTACAGTGAAAATGGACAGATTTCTAATTGAATATCTACATTAAAAAGACAAAACTTGCACCCGACTGTATGTTTTTGCATGTACACTGAACCAGTTTGTCATCAAAAGTGAATCGAGATCACATTTGGTGTGAAGTGATGAACTGAACTAAATGGAAATTTAAATCTCTAAGCAACTACTGGTTTGTTTCAAGACTTTGTCCGATGTTAAGTCCGCCAGAAATCCGTCAGTGCCACTCTCAGCTCCACCAAACCCCACAATCACAATCGCGCTCCGTCGGCTACAACAGCTTCATTTTCCCGTCTTCCATAATAGGTCATATCAGCACCATGACTTGTAATTACTGTTTACTGCGACTTGGCTCCATTTATGGAGAACTGTTTTGATCTGATGAGGTGCACAGAGTCTGTAATCTCCGGGATTTCAGGCTGCTCGCAAAATGAGTGTCATGGATGAGAAGTTTATTTAATATGCGATTCTCAATGAGGTCGGGATTTTGTACTCCGGTCAGTGAGCTGCCTTGGCTAAAAATAGGAGTTGGTTGTGAGACGGACAAGGAGTAAAATGTAAAAGTTAGACAAGAGTTCCTTTGGAGGCTTTAAAATTCTCATTATTTTGTAGAGGTTTCTTTAACCTGGTGTGGACTTGAGATCTATAAATTATAGGCTCTACTATGTAAATACGTAATTCCAGATAATAACAATCCAGGAAACCTCACTACATCCTATAGTGACATTTTAAAAGCTGATTTCCACCTTCCTGTAGAAATCCAGTTCCTGCTCTCCTCTCTGTTCAGATATTGTCTGCACTAAAATCAAAACGGTTCAGGCACTAAAACTTCATTCGAACTCTGCGCCAAGCTACTTTTAAAAGAAACATTATCCTGAGACTGTACCATTCCGGCAGCCAGTCATAATTAGAACAGAAGAAAATAAACAAAATTGAGTTTAGTGCAGAGAGGGATCCTGGGAGCTGGTGATGTTTCTCCAACTGGACGTGTAAATCTATCTAAAGCGACACGGAAACGCTTCATGTTCGAGAATGAGGACGTCCGTTACATTTTTAAACACGCTGCGCATGCATTTTCACATTACACTTTAATTCGTGGAAAACATTGGCGTTATTATACTGAAAACAATTCCAGTCATGCATGTTTAAAATCAAAACTGAATCAATCCAAATTTTTAGTTGAGAGGATTTTTGACTGAATTTACTCATTCAGTCTGGTTGAATGGCAAAGCATGCCGGCCCACTTCCACTTGGCCGACGTGAGACTGTTGTCATAGCGAATAATAAGCTGGACTGATATTGAATAATTAACTTTTAAATCCCATCTCTGTAATCGTTTGCTTACCGTAATTTTGTAAACTTTTTACCATTCCCCCACCAATAAAACGAGTTCTCCGGACTAACCTTGTGAATATCTTTTCCGTAACTCTCTGGAGGACGTTGCTACATTTGTCTGAACACGAGATCCTCACTGTGAAAAATGGTGGTGGCAGCATCATGCTGTGGGGGGGATGCTTCGCTTCAACAGAGACCAAGAGGCTGGCAAGATGGAGGAATCTGAAACACAATGAATGACAAAAACCCTTTAAAAGTGGAAAGATGTGGCGTTCTCCTTCCACCAGGACAGTGACCTAAAACATATAACCAAAAGCTTTAATGGACCGGTTCAGAAGAAACCAGCTGGTTTTACCACAGTAAAACCAGGTGGATCTGAATGGAAGAATTATGTGGTAAGACTTCAACACTTTCTCCAGTCATAGCCTTACTAAGTTCTTTCATTTTCAGTCATTGTCTTTATATTGTTTTAAAATATTCAGTCAATACCGTAATTTTCTGGTCTGAAACATAAACAAAAGTGGAAAAAAAACAAAACAAAACTATGTTGAGGTTGAAATACTTTTCATGCATTATAAAACTGATAGTTGAACAAAGAAGAGGAATGATAAGAAGTTCACGTCATTTAAGAGCTTTTTGTTTTTTGACAAAAAAATCTGGACCAGTGAGTGGACATGAAGGAAGAAGTGTATCTGGGTGGTATTGTGGCGCTCAGCGCACAGCAGAAGCTTTATTACAGATATAAATAAATCCAAACAGCCAGCAGTGGCATTAGCTGATGATGTGATAACTCAACACACATAATCGCTGACTGACTTCCAGAGATTTGTAGCTGAAAGTTTGAGGATGGGTGACAGGACGAAGATCAAGGCCTTTAAGAAGTCTCCATGTTGTGCTTCACCTCCTCCACACACTGGTGTGTTTCCCCAGTGGGGGACTGGATGGGTGGAGGGGAGGGGGGATTACTGACCTGTAGTGATGTTCTCCCTTGTTCCTGTCAGTTCCCCCTCTTTGAAACTCCTCTACTTCTTTATATTCAGTCTTCCTTCCTCCTCCTCTCACTCTTCCTCCTCCTCCAGCGCTCGCGGGATAACATACCGGCTGCCTCTTGTTTGGATAAGTTAATGCTGAGATGTCAGCCTTGATTCTGATGTATACCACCTGCCTTGGCCTCCGGCTGACCTCGTTCTCCAGCTCCCACTGCAGAGACATTCCAGTGCCTTTTCTGGCGCTGTGTTTACACTGCAACAGATTGCCCCCCTGCTCTTCCTATCCGCTTCACCGTGGCGGGACGGACTCATCCCCAAAAATGTCCGCGCTTGTTCGGGAAGATTTGTGAGAGCGGAATGAGGTTTCGGAAGGGCTCCTTCCAGAAGGGTGAAATATATATTTTTTATGAATGTATAATAATATATATTTTTTAAAACAACAGTTTGGAGTGTTTTGGGATCTCAGGGAGGGGAGGATTCAGATGCCAGAATCCTCCCACTGATCGCTGCCAGAGCTCATGTGAACAGCCTGACCTCACTTAGTACGCCCTTTAAATGAGTCGGCTCTGATAATTTACTCTTTGGTCCAAGCAGACGCTCAAAATGAGAGGCTGACATCAGTTGGAGAAAGTTTTACATTTTAAGCGTCTTTATCGGAAATGTGCCTCCAGCATCTTGTTGCTCATAAAGCCTGTAAGCTGCCCAGAAATATGGCCAATATATATTTAAGAAATCTGTCAAATTATCACCTTACTGCAGCTCAACAGCTTGTCGTCCTACTTAATAAACCTAAAAAAAAATAAATATATATATATATATATATATATATATATATATATATATATTTTGACACTTGACAATTAGGTGCCACTTTGTGTCGGTCTGTCACATAAAATCCCGTTATGTTCCACTGAAATGTATGGTTGAAATTTGTACTATTTTTTTGTGTGTGATATGCGCCTGTAGGAAGGGCTTTAATTATTTTAAATTCCTTTCACATATATTTATTTACCTGGGCTGCAATAAATATGGAGATAGCAGAGTGGAGATTCATAAAGTTTGATTTATTCCTCTTAATTTTCTAGAAATTCCTTTCAGGCAGATGTTTACGATTCTCCTTCTGATCACTTATCTACTCATATCAAAGATCAAATGGCTGTAATTCATAAGTAACTACAGGTATCTTAATGGATAATAGTTTCCTGCTGGGCTAGTTTCCATTTGATCTTCCACAGCAACACTCTAAAGCGCAAATATCACATTTGACGTCTTCGTGTGCAGAGATGAATTAAACCTTTTTAATTCATCCTAAAAAATGTTTCAACAAAACCTGAGCGATTAACCTGTCTGTTTTAGATTTATTACTAGTTCACTCTACACACAGTTAGAAGGAAAGTTGTATTCTTCAGCATTTGTTTTTATTATTAGAGCTCTTCAGAGCTCTCAGTCAATAAAAATATGTCAACAGAACTTTAGACCTGAATATTTAATAAAGTAAAACTGAGATGTTAACTTCCTAAGGAGAATATTTTGAAGTGTTAGCAATTAGTGGGCAACTATTTGGGCGTTTTCATACCTAGTAGTCCTGTAGACTTTTGGATTGGGGACCAAAATGGCAACATTTGTTACATTTTCAGCTGCTGCGGTTCAATTTCAAACTGCACTGTGCCAAACAGACTAAACCCTCTGAAAAGCTTGTTTCCCCACTTCACCTGTTGTGGTGCTGCACCAAGAACCACTGAATTAAGCTACACAAAAACCTCCAGAGAAGACATGATCAGAGATTGATTGTGAACTCTGGAACAAACCGAACAGGGCTGGTGTCAAAGTCTAGTTAGTTTGTCTAGAAAGCACAGTTAGTTTGGGGAGGTGTGAATGCCCAATTGATGCTGATGCGAACCAAAAAGACCAAACTCTGGTCCGCCTAAAAATCTAACGCAGTTCAAATGCATATGTGAATGCAAGCGGACCGGAGAACGCTCCAAAAGCAGGAAGCGAACTATAGCGCAGGGTGTTCCGGGTAAATACAACAAAAAGAAACACGCAAGTCTTGTGTTAGCAGGAAAATGACTCATGGTCTTTCACCAAACAAAAGAAAAATCCTACAGTCATTAAAATCTGACGCCACTCCATTTTTGTTTACTATTTGTGAAGAAGGAAGTTGCGCTCAGTGTCTTGTTCAGAGGTTCATATGTTGTATACGCCACTACAGGCGATGAAGGGAGCAAGCTTTTCAGAGGGTTTGGAGCGTTTGACACAGTGCAATGTGAAAGTGAACCGTATTAGCTGAAAATGTTGCATTTTTGGACCCCAGTTGAACCAAATTTAATGAAATATGAGGTGTGAAAAAACCTTAGTGTGCAGGATTATTATGTTTTGTTAATGTTTTTGAGTTTTGCAATTTGTACTTGTGCTTAGTTAATGACACTGTGTTTTCTTAATTTATTATTGTGCTAAGTAATTGGTGTATTTTTGAATATGTTGTTTAGTCATAAAATTCATAGTTGTGTTTAACAAATTGATGAAGTGGCTTGAGGGCCACCATACACCTGTCTATAAAACCTTTGAAAACTCTCTCTAAAGATATTTTTTTGGACCTGTCTTGACATTTTAGCTTCTGTCTTGCTCACAGCTGCAGGGAGTAAGGATCCTTGAAAACACTCCTTTGTGCTCCTATAGGGATGCAGCAATCTGTCACTGAAGGAGTTATCCAATTTATGTATGGGATGGGAGACATTGTCCAATAGTGATTTGATTTTTAGCCCAAGGTCTTCTGTCTCCCACTACTTGAACGGGATTGAGGAGGCATCCCAGCACAGAGCTGGCCTTCTTATCCACCCGCTTCCTCTCAGTTTCAGATAAGCTTATCTGAAACGGCGTAGAAAATGGCCAACAAGCATTCACGTTTCTACAATTTGGAATTGAAAAATGTGTGTAAAAACGATGCTGAATGAACAGTTGGAGCCATAATTTCTTNCNCAAGTAGTTGTTAGCATTTATTTCATNAGCTAAATATGAATTAACTAGCAGAACCTCTACATAAAAATGGTTTTATGACGAGTTTGTTATACTACTGATCAAATAGCTCACTAATCTGCTTTACTCTACTTTCATTCTAAACTTGAGTGAAGTTGCACCCCATCCCCCACCTTCTTCAAATCATACAAAAACGGTGTCAAACGTTTGTGCAGCAAAAATCTTCGTTTGTGCTGATATCACTTTAAAGATATTAAGGAATGCTCCCAGAGGTCATGAAAGGTCATCCAGCCCCCCCACCTCCTGCAAATCAAACAAAATTGGTGTCAGTCAACTCGACTACGTTTGTGCAGGTAAAATTTTTGCTTGTGCTGCTTTGGCTTTGAAGATATTAATGAAAGTTTAAAGGTCCCACTTACCCCCACATATTTTTGCTGCACAAACCAGCACAAACATAGCTGAGTTGGTTGACTCCAATTTTGTCTGATTTGAAGAAGGTGGGGGGTCTGGTTGACCTTTCACGACCTTTAGAAACATTTCTTAATATCGTTAGAATGATAGCGGCACAAATGAAAATGTTTGCTGCACAAAGCAACACAAACCTAGCACAAACGTTTGGCAAATTCCCTCAGGTTCATTCTCCATAAAGTTAATGTTTTAGTTTTCTTCTGAAGCTTCTTCCTACTTCTGAATGTCTGAACCTCCCTGACTTCTCCTCTCACTACGTTATCGCTGCTGTCCAAAGCCTGCCTATTTTTTTATACCTTCATCCTATTGGTCAAAGCAGATGACCTCCATTCTTTCTCCTTCACTTATCAAAAAGTCTCTTTCCAGTAAAATAGGAGTCATTCTTTTTGTTCTAGCAAATTGTGTCGATGGTAAATTCTGTTGCTTTACACTTAAACCAAAATAATATGTTGCCATAATAAAATGTACCCCGTGAATTTCTGTCAGGATTATTATTTATGCTCCTGTGAGTCAACATGAGCATAAATCGTAGTTAGAAGAACACATAAAGAAATGAAGAAAAAGCTCTTGGGAGGGATGTGTCTCATGCCAGGAACAGAGGTCAAGTCCAAATTATTTTTGAAAAAATGAAGCTGAGGTTGTAATGCCAACAAAATTAATTTTACTTAATGCAGAATTGTCAGGGAAAAACAGTTTTAAAAAAGTGTTTTAACTGTTAAAAAGAACATTTTTATTACAAGTTGGAATGGTGCCTCCATGTTGCTAAAGCAGTGGTGAAACAAATCCTTCAGTTTACTACCAAGCGGATAGCTAATACCATAAGCCATTTTTATCCTGCACAGGACTCCCTAGAATTTGCTCAGGTGGCTTTAGGAATAAAAAAAAAAATAATACAAAGGAAGGCTGAAGAACGGCAAAATTTCAGTTTCACCTAAGAAGTGACAATACTCAACACTCTCAGCAGCTGGTTTCGGTCCAGCCGCGGCCACCTACAGAGTGACTGTGTGTTTACACCGCTCAGCAATAAAACAGACGGTTGCTGTCACATTTACCACCTGCTCTGGACTCAAAAGGACTCGCAAAGTTACATTTTAGTCCAGAACACGTTTTCAAATTCAACACTGGTTTAAGAATAACCAAACCTCTGATTTACCTGCAGCTGTCTGTGGTTTGTCAGCACATGTGGGTCTTATTCTCTCTCAGGGTCTCGTTATTGCTCAAAATGATGTGATGTTGTATATATGCTGCTGTCATTTCTTATCTGCTGCTATCTAGAAAAATATCAGAACCACTTTGTCGAGGTAGTGAAATTACAAATGCGGTATAATGCGAACACTATCGCCACCAAGTGGTAGTTGTAGTGAAAGACAAAAGAAAGCTTTCGAGGATATGACGTTCGATGGTCTGACCAAAAACCTTTAAAGGCGAGAAGGCGAGAGATTTTAGGATCTTTTTTTTAAACTGTCTTTTCTTGTTTGTTATTGTTTCGGTCTTTCTTAGCTTTTGAATGTATTCACTTGCATATTCAGTTAAAAAACTCGTAAAGTTGTTGGTGTATGATGCTCAGTTTCTCTTTCTTGAGAGAAAGAGTTGTTTTTAACTCTTCGGGTTAGAAAGAAATGCAGCATCTTTCACGCTTAATAGCATCTCTGGTAAACATGTAGAAAATCTTCAGACAAATTTTATTGTTACTCTCTTAATATCTCAAACTGAAATGGAAAAAAACAACAACAACAAAAACGTTTGAATGTAGTCAATGGGGTAATATAATAAAATCAATGTATGTATATTTTTGCAAAATAAAAACTTGGCTTCCCAGAAACAAACACTGCATGTGGGTAATCGCATAAAATAACAACAATAGTATTATATGGTGGATTATCTGTGATACTGGAGGCCTGTCTCCCTTCCAAGGGCCCAGAGAACGTTATCAGGAGTGGCTGGCATCAACAACTTTGGAATACCAAGTCATTTTAAAATAAAAATCTGTCAGAAAACTTAAAATTACTCCTTATTTTGCTTCATCAACAGCTTAAGTATTCATCATTTTTGTGTCTTGGGTTGCATGCAACCAGAAAGGGTTGAGTTTTTCACATGTTGGAAGTATTTTTTAGCTGTTGAAGCATCCTTCCTTCACAAAAGAAATGTTGTCATTAAATTAATTAGTTCATACAGATTATATGACCGCCTTCGGATAATCAGTTAATTATATTTGGAATGTACTGAAATGCATTTTGTGAACTAACAGTTTTATTTGAAAAAGGAAATTTAACTGAGATGTTTTGTTTTGAAGATTAGTTATCTCATTTGTTATTTCTGTTGATTTCTGTCGTTTTCTCTGATCTGTTATAAGTATTTTTTTTGGCTGTTGAAGCATCCTTTCTTACAAATGATCAAGCGTTCACAAAAGTAATGCTGTTATTAAATTTTGGGAATACATGTTTTTTGTTTTCTTATTTTAAAAAGAGGAATTCAATTGTTTATTTGTACCTTTTAATGTGTTTCTAATGTATAAAAAGGGCTTGAGTGGTAAATGAAAAATCTGCATACTGCCAAGTTTTTATGCAATTATTTGACAGAATGAGTAAAATAATTGCAGCCCCGTGTATCTACCTAGATAGATTTAGCTAGATAGAGGCTGGTGTGTACAGTCGCTTGTGATGGCCACACTCTTGGAAATCATACGTAGCTATGCAGTGTCCCATTATTGCTCCAGATGCAAGATTTTACACTTTTCCTTGGACCACCAAGATCTGCTAAATTGTGGAAGATGTGAGATAAGGTAATTTTATTTATATAGCACATTTTCAGCAACAATGCAATTCAAAGTGCTTCACATGAATTAAGGAAATGCAAACAAAACAAACTAAAAGAAACAAAAGAAGCTGAAGTATATAAACTAGATACTCCTGATCAGGGTTGCGAGATAGGTTGCAGTACTCCATTCCTGTTCAGAGTTGCTGGATTCTAAGTTTGTTCTAATCCCTCTTCTGGGTTGCTAGATAAGTATAAGTAAGTATTCTCTGTATTTTCTTTGTTTGTGGAGTTTCAGCCAGACAAAATTCCCATATGCAGTATATGGATTTTTGCTGCAGCCATGTGAGGGTTGTGAATGTAACATCTTTCTGTGTAAATATCTCACATTATAATGTAAAATGTATCCCTCTCTAATCCAGAACAAGCGTAAGATCAAGAGAAACCACTACTGGTTTGTAAATTATGGACTACTTATTCTTATTAAACATGGGGAACCAATATTTAGCTTTGTACTTTACTTTTTTATCTTTCTTTGCTTTTGTGTTTTGTTTGTATTTCCTTTTAATTCATGTAAAGTACTTTGAACTTCCATGTTGCTGAAAATGTCCTATAAAATTACCTTTCCTAAGACCAGCAGTAGACATCCTCATAGGTTGGCTGCTTTGGTGAAACTAATGTTAACTTGCTTATATTGACAGACCAGAATGTAAAAAAAAAAATCACTATTTAATCCCAACATCTCTTACTTTAGAGATCAGCAGCATGACGCCACAGAGAGCCGAGTCTGTTAAGGACAGCACACCAAAGAAAAGGAAAAGGGTTAAAAATAAGAACCGCAGAAAATGGACCAGGGTTCCTAAGATGATCGGACCGTCCATAAGCCACCAGAACCAGACGAGGATTCTGAGTAGACTGAAGAAGAAAATAATAGAAGAAGGAGAGGGATCTCGTCCTGCGACAGACTGGCGACCTGTCTAGGGTGTACCCCGCCTCTAGCCCGGAACGTTAGCTGGAGATAGGCAATAGCATCTCCCGACACCATTAGGGACAAGGGTGTTAGAAAATGGATGGATGGATGGATGTATGGATGGATGGATGGATGGATGGATGGATGGATGGACGGACGGACGGACGGAGAGGAATCTCCATCCATCCATCTTGGGATGGTACTTCATCCCAAGACACTGGCCAAGAGGAAGAATAAGGAACTCCTGCCGAAGGGTGTAACCAAGGAGCCCCCATTCTCAGTGGACATCAGCATAGGTTGGCTGCTTTGGTGAAGCTACTCTTAATTTCCTCTATGTTATGTTGACAGACCAAAATGCCAGACCAAACTTTAAAAAAAAAAACAATCAAACTTTTCCCCAATTTCTCTTACTTCAGAGATAAGCAGCAGCACGATGCTTACCAAGTACAGAGTCTGCTGAAGACTGCAGACCAAATAAAGGAAATAAATTCTAGAGATGAGATCCACAGAAAAGGGATCAGAGATGGCCGGAGCCACAAGAAGCTGCCAGGACCAGATCAGAACAAGGAGGATACTGAAGATGAAAATGACAGAAGGAAAAGAAGAAAGTTCAACGCCGGCCAAGGAAGGAAGAAATCCAGGAGCAGGTGCCAACCAGAGAGTCTTTCTCCTCAGTGGACATCTTCATAGGTTGGCTGCTTTAGTAAAACTAATGTTAATTTTCATTTCTGTATGTTGACGGACCAAAAATTATATATAAAAGCAGACATGGTGTCAAACCTGAAAATTGATCAAAGGAAAAGAGGCACTAAGTAAAAATAATGCACCGATTGCCTTCAGAAATCCCATTGTTGTAAACAGAGTTAAATAGAGTGTGACTTAACCTCAGCATATATCCAGATGTTTTCCAAAGGCTCAGAGGTCTGTTAGAGAAAGCCACCAGAAACCCAATCTAAAGTTTCCGCAAGTCAAAAACAAAATTTTGATTCTAGGCTAAATGCAAAAGAGCAGGCGTGTGACTGAAAACGCTGCACATCATTCTGAGACATAACAATACAAAGTTCTAGTCACAGTCCAAGCAGACATCAGATTGAAAATATCTCGCGAGGATCTACAGTTCACATTCAAAGATGTTTTCCATCAAATCTGATTTAGCTTAGACTTGTCTTTGCAGAAGAATGGGAAAATATTTTACTCTGTGAATATTTTCAGAGTATTCTCATTTTTAGAGTCCAACTTTGCAGCTCAGGAAATAGCCGATTTACGGAAGAGGAATCTGAAGAGGGAGAGGACGAGGACACTGAGGAACCACAAGCTGAGGAGTGGGAGGAAGAAGACAAAAGAAGAAGAGATGGCGTTGGAGGTGGCCATCATGTTGAAAATGAGGAATCTAACTACTAGTTCATCATGCCGTGGTGTCCCTGCTGGACTGGTATGAACTGGAGCAGGAGCTGCTTGCTCCTAGTGACGGAGAGGCCCAAGGCTTCAGAGGACTTCACTGTCTACCCTGATGAGCATGGAGGTTGTCTAAATGGAAATTCAGGTGGGTTTCTGAGATACTGTCAGTTACTGCTTCATTTGCTTTTGGGGATTTTGTTTCATAGTGAATAAGATGAAATCAGAATGATGAAATATAGAGCAATAGTCCCTCCGCAAAACAATTTTCTAAAACTTTACATTTATGCATCACATTATGTCTCTACAAACATTGAAGTGTGTGGGTGTAATGTGACAATAGGAAAAAAAAATCCACATGAAAATAAAAACCTTTACATTTCTCATGAAAGTCCAACATCAATCTGTGCAGAATTTTGAGCTTCAAATCATTTTTGACTTGTAGATTATATGAAAACAGCTGGTGGAAGCAACGATTCAACTTCAGGATGCAAACAGAGATATTAAAGTGGAAAATGTCCTGATTGAGAGCGGCGCAGAAGGCCTACGAGCCTATCACATAGACTTCGGTCTAATCTAAGCTGCTTTGACCACGGAAGGAAATTTACCATCTTCCAAGGTACGACAGACATCCTGCTTCCTTCTGTCAGTTCTGAGAAAACAAAGATTCTTTTTACTGTTCTTCCTTCTGACTCTCTTAATTCTCACACTTTTCTAGGATAAGAGTTTTGAGACCAACAGCTTTCTCAAAAACAAGCTGAAGATCAGCAACAGGTTTTTAAAAAGTGAGACAAACACTTGTACTTTATCTTCTCACAGCATAGGTAAATCTGTCCTCTTCCCGCATCTCTAACTGTTGTTGCACTTTGACCTCTGACCCTCCAGCCTGACAGGATATTCTGACTAAGTGAAGAAACACCCAGAGGAGAGTCCCACGCTACAAGAACTGCTCAGTCACCCATGGTTTTCTTAAACTACACATCACACAAACAATAAAATATTAAACTTTTTTTTTTGTTGGTAGTTAGTTTAATCTAGTTTAGTTAGGCAGTCATTTGCAACTTTAACTGTTGTTGCACTTTGACCTCTGACCCTCAAGAATGCCAGGAAATTCTGACTAATGCCCCTTTTCCACTGGCTCTACTTGGCTCTGGTTCGGAGTGAATGCGTTTCCACAGGCCCGGTGTTCTGTTGTTTGGGGATCAGTGCCTCAGTGATTCTTGAGAAGAGGGACGAAATGGGTGTAAATTTTCACCCCAAAAATTTTTAATTATTCCTCGAGCTTATGTATGCAAATATGACAAATGATGTTTTGGAAATGTAAAGATGCTAAGGTGCAGGCTCCCAGCTGCAAAATATTTTTGAAAATTTAATTTTTAATGGACCTGACCCAAAACTTTGTCATCACCATCTGACAAAAATAAATATGAAATTATTTTTAAAATACCCTATTAGTGATATTTTTACTCATTTTACAGACAAATTGTTCTCAAGAAACAAAATAAATATTATTTAAAACAAAAAACAAAAAAAAGTCCATCTGACGGAGTTGACACAGAACTGAAGGTGGTGACAAACTAGTGAATAAAATAAAAACTTGATACATGTGAAGTAATGCAATTCATGTAAAATAAATTAAAATGAATTAATTTTACATTTAAGTGAGATTTGACAACAATTTCACTGAAAGAATCACAAAAACTCTGATGGAGTTGACGAAATGCCAAACTACCTCAATTTATATGATGTTATTCTGAAGGAGGCCATATTGTAGCTCATCAGGTCCATGAAATCTTTACAGTTTACCAAAATTAAGCTTTTATTTCGCAAAATTTCATCAAAGTTTTGTAAATTGTCAGTTATGGAGTTGACACANTAGCTGAAAATGTTGCATTTTTGGACCCCAGTTGAACCAAATTTAATGAAATATGAGGTGTGAAAAAACCTTAGTGTGCAGGATTATTATGTTTTGTTAATGTTTTTGAGTTTTGCAATTTGTACTTGTGCTTAGTTAATGACACTGTGTTTTCTTAATTTATTATTGTGCTAAGTAATTGGTGTATTTTTGAATATGTTGTTTAGTCATAAAATTCATAGTTGTGTTTAACAAATTGATGAAGTGGCTTGAGGGCCACCATACACCTGTCTATAAAACCTTTGAAAACTCTCTCTAAAGATATTTTTTTGGACCTGTCTTGACATTTTAGCTTCTGTCTTGCTCACAGCTGCAGGGAGTAAGGATCCTTGAAAACACTCCTTTGTGCTCCTATAGGGATGCAGCAATCTGTCACTGAAGGAGTTATCCAATTTATGTATGGGATGGGAGACATTGTCCAATAGTGATTTGATTTTTAGCCCAAGGTCTTCTGTCTCCCACTACTTGAACGGGATTGAGGAGGCATCCCAGCACAGAGCTGGCCTTCTTATCCACCCGCTTCCTCTCAGTTTCAGATAAGCTTATCTGAAACGGCGTAGAAAATGGCCAACAAGCATTCACGTTTCTACAATTTGGAATTGAAAAATGTGTGTAAAAACGATGCTGAATGAACAGTTGGAGCCATAATTTCTTCCACAAGTAGTTGTTAGCATTTATTTCATTAGCTAAATATGAATTAACTAGCAGAACCTCTACATAAAAATGGTTTTATGACGAGTTTGTTATACTACTGATCAAATAGCTCACTAATCTGCTTTACTCTACTTTCATTCTAAACTTGAGTGAAGTTGCACCCCATCCCCCACCTTCTTCAAATCATACAAAAACGGTGTCAAACGTTTGTGCAGCAAAAATCTTCGTTTGTGCTGATATCACTTTAAAGATATTAAGGAATGCTCCCAGAGGTCATGAAAGGTCATCCAGCCCCCCCACCTCCTGCAAATCAAACAAAATTGGTGTCAGTCAACTCGACTACGTTTGTGCAGGTAAAATTTTTGCTTGTGCTGCTTTGGCTTTGAAGATATTAATGAAAGTTTAAAGGTCCCACTTACCCCCACATATTTTTGCTGCACAAACCAGCACAAACATAGCTGAGTTGGTTGACTCCAATTTTGTCTGATTTGAAGAAGGTGGGGGGTCTGGTTGACCTTTCACGACCTTTAGAAACATTTCTTAATATCGTTAGAATGATAGCGGCACAAATGAAAATGTTTGCTGCACAAAGCAACACAAACCTAGCACAAACGTTTGGCAAATTCCCTCAGGTTCATTCTCCATAAAGTTAATGTTTTAGTTTTCTTCTGAAGCTTCTTCCTACTTCTGAATGTCTGAACCTCCCTGACTTCTCCTCTCACTACGTTATCGCTGCTGTCCAAAGCCTGCCTATTTTTTTATACCTTCATCCTATTGGTCAAAGCAGATGACCTCCATTCTTTCTCCTTCACTTATCAAAAAGTCTCTTTCCAGTAAAATAGGAGTCATTCTTTTTGTTCTAGCAAATTGTGTCGATGGTAAATTCTGTTGCTTTACACTTAAACCAAAATAATATGTTGCCATAATAAAATGTACCCCGTGAATTTCTGTCAGGATTATTATTTATGCTCCTGTGAGTCAACATGAGCATAAATCGTAGTTAGAAGAACACATAAAGAAATGAAGAAAAAGCTCTTGGGAGGGATGTGTCTCATGCCAGGAACAGAGGTCAAGTCCAAATTATTTTTGAAAAAATGAAGCTGAGGTTGTAATGCCAACAAAATTAATTTTACTTAATGCAGAATTGTCAGGGAAAAACAGTTTTAAAAAAGTGTTTTAACTGTTAAAAAGAACATTTTTATTACAAGTTGGAATGGTGCCTCCATGTTGCTAAAGCAGTGGTGAAACAAATCCTTCAGTTTACTACCAAGCGGATAGCTAATACCATAAGCCATTTTTATCCTGCACAGGACTCCCTAGAATTTGCTCAGGTGGCTTTAGGAATAAAAAAAAAAATAATACAAAGGAAGGCTGAAGAACGGCAAAATTTCAGTTTCACCTAAGAAGTGACAATACTCAACACTCTCAGCAGCTGGTTTCGGTCCAGCCGCGGCCACCTACAGAGTGACTGTGTGTTTACACCGCTCAGCAATAAAACAGACGGTTGCTGTCACATTTACCACCTGCTCTGGACTCAAAAGGACTCGCAAAGTTACATTTTAGTCCAGAACACGTTTTCAAATTCAACACTGGTTTAAGAATAACCAAACCTCTGATTTACCTGCAGCTGTCTGTGGTTTGTCAGCACATGTGGGTCTTATTCTCTCTCAGGGTCTCGTTATTGCTCAAAATGATGTGATGTTGTATATATGCTGCTGTCATTTCTTATCTGCTGCTATCTAGAAAAATATCAGAACCACTTTGTCGAGGTAGTGAAATTACAAATGCGGTATAATGCGAACACTATCGCCACCAAGTGGTAGTTGTAGTGAAAGACAAAAGAAAGCTTTCGAGGATATGACGTTCGATGGTCTGACCAAAAACCTTTAAAGGCGAGAAGGCGAGAGATTTTAGGATCTTTTTTTTAAACTGTCTTTTCTTGTTTGTTATTGTTTCGGTCTTTCTTAGCTTTTGAATGTATTCACTTGCATATTCAGTTAAAAAACTCGTAAAGTTGTTGGTGTATGATGCTCAGTTTCTCTTTCTTGAGAGAAAGAGTTGTTTTTAACTCTTCGGGTTAGAAAGAAATGCAGCATCTTTCACGCTTAATAGCATCTCTGGTAAACATGTAGAAAATCTTCAGACAAATTTTATTGTTACTCTCTTAATATCTCAAACTGAAATGGAAAAAAACAACAACAACAAAAACGTTTGAATGTAGTCAATGGGGTAATATAATAAAATCAATGTATGTATATTTTTGCAAAATAAAAACTTGGCTTCCCAGAAACAAACACTGCATGTGGGTAATCGCATAAAATAACAACAATAGTATTATATGGTGGATTATCTGTGATACTGGAGGCCTGTCTCCCTTCCAAGGGCCCAGAGAACGTTATCAGGAGTGGCTGGCATCAACAACTTTGGAATACCAAGTCATTTTAAAATAAAAATCTGTCAGAAAACTTAAAATTACTCCTTATTTTGCTTCATCAACAGCTTAAGTATTCATCATTTTTGTGTCTTGGGTTGCATGCAACCAGAAAGGGTTGAGTTTTTCACATGTTGGAAGTATTTTTTAGCTGTTGAAGCATCCTTCCTTCACAAAAGAAATGTTGTCATTAAATTAATTAGTTCATACAGATTATATGACCGCCTTCGGATAATCAGTTAATTATATTTGGAATGTACTGAAATGCATTTTGTGAACTAACAGTTTTATTTGAAAAAGGAAATTTAACTGAGATGTTTTGTTTTGAAGATTAGTTATCTCATTTGTTATTTCTGTTGATTTCTGTCGTTTTCTCTGATCTGTTATAAGTATTTTTTTTGGCTGTTGAAGCATCCTTTCTTACAAATGATCAAGCGTTCACAAAAGTAATGCTGTTATTAAATTTTGGGAATACATGTTTTTTGTTTTCTTATTTTAAAAAGAGGAATTCAATTGTTTATTTGTACCTTTTAATGTGTTTCTAATGTATAAAAAGGGCTTGAGTGGTAAATGAAAAATCTGCATACTGCCAAGTTTTTATGCAATTATTTGACAGAATGAGTAAAATAATTGCAGCCCCGTGTATCTACCTAGATAGATTTAGCTAGATAGAGGCTGGTGTGTACAGTCGCTTGTGATGGCCACACTCTTGGAAATCATACGTAGCTATGCAGTGTCCCATTATTGCTCCAGATGCAAGATTTTACACTTTTCCTTGGACCACCAAGATCTGCTAAATTGTGGAAGATGTGAGATAAGGTAATTTTATTTATATAGCACATTTTCAGCAACAATGCAATTCAAAGTGCTTCACATGAATTAAGGAAATGCAAACAAAACAAACTAAAAGAAACAAAAGAAGCTGAAGTATATAAACTAGATACTCCTGATCAGGGTTGCGAGATAGGTTGCAGTACTCCATTCCTGTTCAGAGTTGCTGGATTCTAAGTTTGTTCTAATCCCTCTTCTGGGTTGCTAGATAAGTATAAGTAAGTATTCTCTGTATTTTCTTTGTTTGTGGAGTTTCAGCCAGACAAAATTCCCATATGCAGTATATGGATTTTTGCTGCAGCCATGTGAGGGTTGTGAATGTAACATCTTTCTGTGTAAATATCTCACATTATAATGTAAAATGTATCCCTCTCTAATCCAGAACAAGCGTAAGATCAAGAGAAACCACTACTGGTTTGTAAATTATGGACTACTTATTCTTATTAAACATGGGGAACCAATATTTAGCTTTGTACTTTACTTTTTTATCTTTCTTTGCTTTTGTGTTTTGTTTGTATTTCCTTTTAATTCATGTAAAGTACTTTGAACTTCCATGTTGCTGAAAATGTCCTATAAAATTACCTTTCCTAAGACCAGCAGTAGACATCCTCATAGGTTGGCTGCTTTGGTGAAACTAATGTTAACTTGCTTATATTGACAGACCAGAATGTAAAAAAAAAAATCACTATTTAATCCCAACATCTCTTACTTTAGAGATCAGCAGCATGACGCCACAGAGAGCCGAGTCTGTTAAGGACAGCACACCAAAGAAAAGGAAAAGGGTTAAAAATAAGAACCGCAGAAAATGGACCAGGGTTCCTAAGATGATCGGACCGTCCATAAGCCACCAGAACCAGACGAGGATTCTGAGTAGACTGAAGAAGAAAATAATAGAAGAAGGAGAGGGATCTCGTCCTGCGACAGACTGGCGACCTGTCTAGGGTGTACCCCGCCTCTAGCCCGGAACGTTAGCTGGAGATAGGCAATAGCATCTCCCGACACCATTAGGGACAAGGGTGTTAGAAAATGGATGGATGGATGGATGTATGGATGGATGGATGGATGGATGGATGGATGGATGGACGGACGGACGGACGGAGAGGAATCTCCATCCATCCATCTTGGGATGGTACTTCATCCCAAGACACTGGCCAAGAGGAAGAATAAGGAACTCCTGCCGAAGGGTGTAACCAAGGAGCCCCCATTCTCAGTGGACATCAGCATAGGTTGGCTGCTTTGGTGAAGCTACTCTTAATTTCCTCTATGTTATGTTGACAGACCAAAATGCCAGACCAAACTTTAAAAAAAAAAACAATCAAACTTTTCCCCAATTTCTCTTACTTCAGAGATAAGCAGCAGCACGATGCTTACCAAGTACAGAGTCTGCTGAAGACTGCAGACCAAATAAAGGAAATAAATTCTAGAGATGAGATCCACAGAAAAGGGATCAGAGATGGCCGGAGCCACAAGAAGCTGCCAGGACCAGATCAGAACAAGGAGGATACTGAAGATGAAAATGACAGAAGGAAAAGAAGAAAGTTCAACGCCGGCCAAGGAAGGAAGAAATCCAGGAGCAGGTGCCAACCAGAGAGTCTTTCTCCTCAGTGGACATCTTCATAGGTTGGCTGCTTTAGTAAAACTAATGTTAATTTTCATTTCTGTATGTTGACGGACCAAAAATTATATATAAAAGCAGACATGGTGTCAAACCTGAAAATTGATCAAAGGAAAAGAGGCACTAAGTAAAAATAATGCACCGATTGCCTTCAGAAATCCCATTGTTGTAAACAGAGTTAAATAGAGTGTGACTTAACCTCAGCATATATCCAGATGTTTTCCAAAGGCTCAGAGGTCTGTTAGAGAAAGCCACCAGAAACCCAATCTAAAGTTTCCGCAAGTCAAAAACAAAATTTTGATTCTAGGCTAAATGCAAAAGAGCAGGCGTGTGACTGAAAACGCTGCACATCATTCTGAGACATAACAATACAAAGTTCTAGTCACAGTCCAAGCAGACATCAGATTGAAAATATCTCGCGAGGATCTACAGTTCACATTCAAAGATGTTTTCCATCAAATCTGATTTAGCTTAGACTTGTCTTTGCAGAAGAATGGGAAAATATTTTACTCTGTGAATATTTTCAGAGTATTCTCATTTTTAGAGTCCAACTTTGCAGCTCAGGAAATAGCCGATTTACGGAAGAGGAATCTGAAGAGGGAGAGGACGAGGACACTGAGGAACCACAAGCTGAGGAGTGGGAGGAAGAAGACAAAAGAAGAAGAGATGGCGTTGGAGGTGGCCATCATGTTGAAAATGAGGAATCTAACTACTAGTTCATCATGCCGTGGTGTCCCTGCTGGACTGGTATGAACTGGAGCAGGAGCTGCTTGCTCCTAGTGACGGAGAGGCCCAAGGCTTCAGAGGACTTCACTGTCTACCCTGATGAGCATGGAGGTTGTCTAAATGGAAATTCAGGTGGGTTTCTGAGATACTGTCAGTTACTGCTTCATTTGCTTTTGGGGATTTTGTTTCATAGTGAATAAGATGAAATCAGAATGATGAAATATAGAGCAATAGTCCCTCCGCAAAACAATTTTCTAAAACTTTACATTTATGCATCACATTATGTCTCTACAAACATTGAAGTGTGTGGGTGTAATGTGACAATAGGAAAAAAAAATCCACATGAAAATAAAAACCTTTACATTTCTCATGAAAGTCCAACATCAATCTGTGCAGAATTTTGAGCTTCAAATCATTTTTGACTTGTAGATTATATGAAAACAGCTGGTGGAAGCAACGATTCAACTTCAGGATGCAAACAGAGATATTAAAGTGGAAAATGTCCTGATTGAGAGCGGCGCAGAAGGCCTACGAGCCTATCACATAGACTTCGGTCTAATCTAAGCTGCTTTGACCACGGAAGGAAATTTACCATCTTCCAAGGTACGACAGACATCCTGCTTCCTTCTGTCAGTTCTGAGAAAACAAAGATTCTTTTTACTGTTCTTCCTTCTGACTCTCTTAATTCTCACACTTTTCTAGGATAAGAGTTTTGAGACCAACAGCTTTCTCAAAAACAAGCTGAAGATCAGCAACAGGTTTTTAAAAAGTGAGACAAACACTTGTACTTTATCTTCTCACAGCATAGGTAAATCTGTCCTCTTCCCGCATCTCTAACTGTTGTTGCACTTTGACCTCTGACCCTCCAGCCTGACAGGATATTCTGACTAAGTGAAGAAACACCCAGAGGAGAGTCCCACGCTACAAGAACTGCTCAGTCACCCATGGTTTTCTTAAACTACACATCACACAAACAATAAAATATTAAACTTTTTTTTTTGTTGGTAGTTAGTTTAATCTAGTTTAGTTAGGCAGTCATTTGCAACTTTAACTGTTGTTGCACTTTGACCTCTGACCCTCAAGAATGCCAGGAAATTCTGACTAATGCCCCTTTTCCACTGGCTCTACTTGGCTCTGGTTCGGAGTGAATGCGTTTCCACAGGCCCGGTGTTCTGTTGTTTGGGGATCAGTGCCTCAGTGATTCTTGAGAAGAGGGACGAAATGGGTGTAAATTTTCACCCCAAAAATTTTTAATTATTCCTCGAGCTTATGTATGCAAATATGACAAATGATGTTTTGGAAATGTAAAGATGCTAAGGTGCAGGCTCCCAGTTGCAACTTTTTCTTTTTTTTGAAAATTTAATTTTTAATGGAC